>NW_027509200.1:3145000-3179575 GCF_051911475.1 Siphateles boraxobius | reverse complement strand
GAGAGAGAAAGGGGGAATTGTATTTGCTGGTGTTGAGGCAAAAAGGGCTTATTGTTTTTCGCCTGTAAAGATGTGTTACTGTTATAGTGCAATGAGAACAATGACAAACCATACATTGTATTCATCATATAGTTATCATTCCTATATGAGGCTAAGATGATAATTCTTTGAGGGAGCATCACGGTCTCTCCGTGTACTACTGAAAGTACAGCAGCAGTAAAACATCTCTACAAATACACAAACGCATGAGGTACAAACTAAAATACCTATTTGTAAGTAAATGGAGAGGAAGATTACAGACCGTTTCCACATTCCAGAACTCTTTTTAGACTACAGTATGGCATTCGAAAAATCAAATCCAACTTTTTGATAGGTTTGATTGGTATTTTAAGACGCATTTTGTTATCCATTTACTGCCGGTTTATTTCTTTATGGTCAGTTTGAGTCCAGCTCATAAGTCTGAATCGAAATCTGTGAATACGCATGTCGCGATTCAGGCTAAAAGATCAAGTCACACCAACTGATAAAGGATCAGTGAGTTGATCTGAACAGCTGGGTAAATAAAGAGTGTGTGTGTGGGTGGACAGGACAGCACAGGACGGGACACGTGTGTGTGTGTGTGTGTGTGTGTGTGTGTGTGTGTGTGTGTGTGTGTGTGTGTGTGTGTGTGTGTGTGTGTGTGTGTGTGTGTGTGTGTGTGTGTGTGTGTGTGTGAACGGGTCTCTGCAGAAAACTGGAGCTCAGGTTTCCATGTCCATCACTAGCTCAAAAACAACAGGACAGCTGGTTTATCAGAGGCTCAGATGGCAATTAATGTGTTTTAAAACCCTCAGAAAATCTGTGATAATGAACAATACACAACGTAATTTGATCATCTTTCATCCGCACATTTATAGTCTTTTTTTAATGCCTGTTGTGAGTAACAACTACAGTAAGTTTAGTTTCTTCTATTACTACTATCAATAGCCACCAATTTTTACGTCGATTCTTCGGTGAAAAAACGCGGTATGGAAACACCAAGAGGCGCATACATTTCTTTTTTTTAAACTCCATAAAAAGCACCTATTTTTATGCGCATTTTGGGATATTGCATAAAAAAAACCGCCGGATGGTAATGCAAAAGTACAAAAAAATGCTCATAAAAACATATGTGCTCACTTGAGACGGATTCATTTTTTACATTTTTTTATAATTTGTTTATTGTGCGACATTTCAAACAATAGTCGTTGTGATCATGGGGCTTATACTCATTGATCTACCGTGAGGAGAACGTGAACGTGGCGTTACGCATGTCTTCCATCTCACGTTACGTCTTCTCGGCCAATCATAGTGGAGAACGGCTCTCTCTTGAGCACAAGTTAATGTTCCTTTTGTATATTGTATACAAAGTTGTATATCATTAACTTTTCATCTCTTTATGTTTTGCAAGAAGAAGAAAAAAGTATAAAAAAAGTTCGTTCCGCGGCGCTTAGGTCAATATTTTAGCAGTAAAGTCATTTTCATGTTGTTGGTCAATAAATAGCTGTATTCTTTACGTTTGACTTGTGTATTTTGATCATTTTGAGCTTCTGGTACGATACTTGGACATTTCCAGTGTGTGATCAGAACGATTGGGTTTAATTCCCTCCAGAAGCGTCTCACACACACGAGTGTGTTCCCGAACACCAGCATCCTTTCCCAGGAAGTCACGATATTGTTCTCTTGAACACATGGGATGGAAACTATGCTTTATTCGCAAATGTTTTATGCCATATAGTAACTTTACGCATAAATTAAATTCGCAACTTTGGACGGAAACATTAACACTATTCAGAATGAAGACTTTGAAATGTGCACTTCATAAGTTGTGCTGATCTAATGTCGGCTACTCACACACACTTTTCAATGAGGAGGGAAAATCCCAGGCTCTGAATAGATAACCGATTAAAGTGCGTGTAGGAAGTACAGGCAGACTGCAGATATACACACGCTAATCGATGGCTAATCATTAAGCTATTACGGCATATTTGCTTATATGACGGCGCAGTGTCTATGACATCATCAGTACAATATGCCTGCGTCATAATAGTTCAGACCATCAACACAATTTCAACTCACTGCAGAGTTTTGCACATTATAACAATATTCATATTTTCTTCAGAAACTGTTCAAATCTAATTTGATATACTGTTTTAAATGAGACATTTTGATATTTCAGCAATTTCCAAAGTAAAGGTTTAGGCTTAATTTACTATGTATGCTATATACAGAGAGTTATTTCACTGGTTTTGTCCGTCCTTCTGTTAGACTGTCTCACACATGAATTATGATGAATATCTGTCAGCTGTTAAATTTAACTACACAATTAGATAATACCAGTTTAGCTCAACCAATCACCAAGCAATGCTTCATGTTGTTCAGTCTGTGCTGGAAAAAGGTGCATTAGCTATTAAAGAAAAACACTGAAGAAAAACATGATCAGCTCAAAGTGTCTGAATCATTTTTGGACCCAAATTGTTATAAATGTTATTGGTAGTCACTGTATGACGAATTGTTGTGTATAATATGTCACAGTTTACTTTATTTTGCTCTCCTCACTTACATAAATGAACTATAGTGTCCTGCACACACTAGTAAAAAAAATATCAAAAATGATATCTGGTGTCTGAATAATTTTAAGTTTGACTGTGGATGCACAATATATCACATCGGCCAATAAATGTGCTTTTTAAATGTTATCTGAATCTTAGATTGTCATATTTGGGGCAATAAATTACAGCCAACTGAACATGGTACACTTATGCACAAATCAAGGAAGGAGACTCACCCAGCAGGCATTACTGGTGTGTAGACGTGTAGGTGTGTTGATGTGTGTATAGATGTGTAGATGTGGGAGGTCATGGAAGTTTAGCATGAGTTGTTTTTGCAGCTTAAGGCTGTAATACACCACGACTTTTGCCCTGATTTTTGCAGTCAGCGCTAGTCGCTAGTCCATCTGCAGATTTTGGCCAAATGGAGTTCATTCACACACTCACACTCTAACACACACACACACACACACACACACTTGCACTCGCACACTCACTCACACTCTAACACACACACACACACACACACACACACACACTCACTCTCTAACACATACACTCACACTCACTCGCACACTCTAACACACACACACACACACACTCTAACACACACACACACACACACACGCACACACGTGCACACACACACACACACACACGCACACGCACGCACGCACGCACGCACACACACACACTAAAAGCATAATGTTAGGATTGGCCCTCAAGTGTCCTCTGCTGCCTGAAGTTGATAATCTAATACACTAGAAGTAATTTAATTAAAAGCTGCCAATCCAATCCAATAGGAAATCACTGACAGCATCTTCACTTCTATCATCCAAACAACTCCTTACATTTGATATACTTGACTTCACAAACATTCATAGGCCTTGACGGCTTGAAAGTTGTTATACAGAATAAAATTATTTTCATTAAATAAAAGTTTTATTTAGAGCAGTATTTTTATCCTACATTGATAAAGAGAGCGAGTGAAAGAAGCTCTAATAGTAAATCAGCTTCATCAAAAAATCTAGCAGTTTCATTCATCAAGGGAACTGGTTCATGCGCTCAGTTTTATCCTATTTACTCTGTTATCAACTCTCCAACCCCTTCAGGCCTGATCCTGCACGTGTCATCGGACTGCAACACTAGAGCCATGGAAGCCGGTGAGAGATCCTCCAGTGAAGATGATGATGATGTTCACCTGTTCATCACCTCACCTCATTAAAGCCCAAGCCTGCGGGGCCTCAGATCAAATTAGAAATCACAATCTGAGGTTTCTCCCCATGGAGATCACAGAATAAGAACATGCACTATTTTCAGGGACTTTTCCCACCTGCCCGCCTCAGTCACAGGGAATCTCTCTTTCACACACCAGAAGATATCAATAATATCATTTTTTCAAGAATTAATTTTGATGTAACCGCTTTGAATCAGGGTTCTCTTTCAAACAAGATTGCATCATGTTAAACTGACTTGAAACGGTTACAGTTTTCATGTTGAGTGAGTGCGCGTGTGTGTGTGTGTGTGTGTGTGTGTGTGAGTGAGTGAGTGAGTGAGTGAGTGAGTGAGTGAGTGAGTGAGTGAGTGAGTGAGTGAGTGAGTGAGTGAGTGAGTGAGTGAGTGAGTGAGTGAGTGAGTGAGTGAGTGAGTGAGTGAGTGAGTGAGTGAGTGAGTGAGTGAGTGAGTGAGTGAGTGAGTGAGTGAGTGAGTGAGTGAGTGAGTGAGTGAGTGAGTGAGTGAGTGAGTGCGCGCGCGTGTGTGTGAGTGAGTGAGTGTGTGTGTGAGAGTGAGTGAGTGAGTGAGTGTGTGAGTGTGTGTGTGTGTGTGTGTGTGTGTGTGTGTGTGTGTGTGTGTGTGTGTGTGTGTGTTGTGTGAGTGTGTGGTTGTGTGTTTGTGAGTGATTGAGTGTGTGAGTGAGTGAGTGAGTGAGTGAGTGAGTGAGTGAGTGAGTGAGTGAGTGTGTGTGTGTGTGTGTGTGTGTGTGTGTTTCGAGTAGCTAAATTAAATATAGAAAACAGGATTTCCATTTCCCATCATGCGTTGTATGGGGCTGGTTAAGGGGAGCAAATGTGGAAGTATAGTGATATTTATTTTATGAATCTTTAGCTAGATGTGAAAATGAAGAGAGTTGTTGCTCTATGATGTTGTTATTTACAAGAGTTTCTGTTACGTTGGTGTTTTTGGAGGATTTCCAGTGTTGCGAGTGTGTGTGGGTCGAGGAATTAATAAAATAAAAGCAACAACTATGCGAACACCACGATGTAACCAGTACCCGCTTCTGCTTATCAACACCAAACATGAGTAAAGAAATACTAGATTCAGCACTTTTTCTGAACTTTATTCATCTAGGATGAACTCAACTAAACTTGGACAGGTCCAAATAACTTGATTCAATCAAGTTTATCCTACCTGAAGTATTTGAGTAGAGATAGCATGTGTCAACCGCGTGGAACCGCTGTCCATGATTAAATCAAGTTATTTTTGTGCATATCTTTTTTTTCTATCCTCTATTAACACATTTCTCCTAAACATTGCAAAACCGGTCATTTCATGTCCGTCATTCCTTAGCGGATTCGCTTGCAGTTTTTGGACCATTATCATTCCTCACAGCTGCTTCTTTTTACCCAATGTGAAACTGTTACAAACAACTCCTCATCTGTGTGGAGCAGAGACTCCCAGTAAACCTGCTTCTCCTTAGGGATGTGCCAAGATCCACTGGGAGTTTAATGTTGTGCTTTTAATTACAGTGCATTTACAGGGAAACGCTGTTATCAGACAACTGAGAAATGCACGTTGAGTGTTATGAGAGTGCCGACAGCGTGCTGTACTTCAGTGTTTTAACAGTCAGCATGGTAGAGTTTTGTTTCATAATTTAGTTATATATCGGGAGTTCTTTGAGACTTTGTAAAGCATCTTGTACACTGTTCTTGGGATGAATTCGGTGCAGGGTTATTATCGTTAACTAAATCTAAACCTATTAAAAACTACATAATATTGCAGTGGGTGTAGAAATACATTTTCAAACAGTTTTATTGCTGTGGTGTTTTTTGCAGCATGGGATTGTGCATTGTCCTGAATGAGAATCCTTTTATTTATTTTTACACCATAGCAGAAAGTGGTCAGTTATAAAGTCCACATGTCTTGCACAAGTCATTTTGAGACCCTAAACTAAAGGGACCTTTCATCTCACTTCCCAATATCCCAGCCCAAATGTGGGAAAGTGGTGGACATTCGCCAACCGTCCAGAAACCCATCATCTAGACCATCCATTGTTGCACAGCATTCGTCAGTCAATAAAACTACTTGAGTATATACACTCACCTAAAGGATTATTAGGAACACCATACTAATATACTGTGTTCGACCCCCTTTCGCCTTCAGAACTGCCTTAATTCTACGTGGCATTGATTCAATAAGGTGCTGAAAGCATTCTTTAGAAATGTTGGCCCATATTGATAGGATAGCAAATTGCAGTTGATGGAGATTTGTGGGATGCACATCCAGGGCACGAAGCTCCCGTTATGGGTACATGGTGGCCATTAATGGATGGACATGGTCAGAAACAATGCTCAGGTAGGCCGTGGCATTTAAACGATGCCCAATTGGCACTAAATGGCCTAAAGTGTGCCAAGAAAACATCCCCCACACCATTACACCACCACCACCAGCCTGCACAGTAGTAACAAGGCATGATGGATCCATGTTCTCATTCTGTTTACGCCAAATTCTGACTCTACCATCTGAATGTCTCAACAGAAATCGAGACTCATCAGACCAGGCAACATTTTTCCAGTCTTCAACTGTCCAATTTTGGTGAGCTCTTGCAAATTGTAGCCTCTTTTTCCTATTTGTAGTGGAGATGAGTGGTACCCGGTGGGGTCCTTCTGCTGTTGTAGCCCATCCGCCTCAAGGTTGTGCGTGTTGTGGCTTCACAAATGCTTTGCTGTATACCTCGGTTGTAACGAGTGGTTATTTCAGTCAAAGTTGCTCTTCTATCAGCTTGAATCAGTCGGCCCAATCTCCTCTGACCTCTAGCATCAACAAGGCATTTTCGCCCACAGGACTGCCTCATACTGGATGTTTTTCCCTTTTCACACCATTCTTTGTAAACCCTAGAAATGGTTGTGCGTGAAAATCCCAGTAACTGAGCAGATTGGGAAATACTCAGACCGGCCCGTCTGACACCAACAACCATGCCACGCTCAAAATTGCTTAAATCACCTTTCTTTCCCATTCTGACATTCAGTTTGGAGTTCAGGAGATTGTCTTGACCAGGACCACACCCCTAAATGCATTGAAGCAACTGCCATGTGATTGGTTGATTAGATAATTGCATTAATGAGAAATTGAACAGGTGTTCCTAATAATCCTTTAGGTGAGTGTATAAAAATGAGTCTTCATGTATGTCTGCGCACACTGTAAAGGTTTCTCTTGGTGAGCTTTGTTTAGAGGTGGCTGAAATACACCTGAATCATGGAATCATGTAACAAACAGAACATTTCATTTATCTACTATAGCTTTTATCGTTTTGCTACAACAATTCACGTTTTTCATCCGTGTCTGATGTTCTATTTTTTAATATGATGTCATTACGTTGCTGTCCTGCTGCCAGCCAATCGCTGCGTTGTTGATTGAGGTTTCGAGTATCGATATGTCCGACCTTTCCAATGAACACAAGAACGCGCAGTAATCTCAGACAACTTAATCCACATATTTTAATCAAATCCGCAAATTCATTTGTAGAACCAAATTAGCCAGAGATCAATTATGATTAGAAGATCTGGCATCTGTCAAATAATCTCAGATGTATTAAGCGAGGTACGAATAACAGACCCCGGTTATCTGAAAAGATATGAGAAATAAAACACCAAAAACTTTCTTTGAAAAACTAAAATCTGAAAGTTTTCTTGAAAGTCACTTGCATAATAATTTGGAGCATAGTGTAGTGTGGTCACAATATTGACGATATTGAATAGCTGCATTGAATAGATGTTTTTGTGGTCACAATATTGATGATATTGTATAGTTTCGTACTAGATGTAAAAGTGAGAGAACACAACAGGCAAATGGGAGGACACTATATGAATATGACTTCATGTCAAAAAGAAACTGTCCATCAGTAATTTGGGACATTTCCAAGACCTGTGAAATGATTATTACAACGAAACTGTGTGTGCAATCTCACAAATCGGTACCAATATTTCAGACAGCGCCATAAAAACCTACATGACCAATGCATGACGAGTCGACAAAGTCCCTCAAAACAACAAACACAAGCACACCTCGAAGCCAACCTGACTCAACTGAACAAATATTGATCATTCGGGTATTTGAGAGCGTCACCCTTATGAGAAGTGCTCAAATGCACAAGGAAATAACCGAAGCTATTGCATCACTTATGCAAAACATGATGTCTGCGTACACCGTCAGAAAAGTCGGCTTCAAAAAGACACAAACACTCAACAAAAGATACCAATTGCCATCATACATTAATTTCTTTGCCAGTTGCTATCCCGTTAGAAATGAAAAGCGTATGTTGAATTAGAGCTAAAGCAGGTGAAATACTACAAAACATGAAAAAACATGAAAGAATTAAGCATGTAAACGCTTGAATCAGACTATTTTCTCAATCGGATTCATGTATAGTTGTATATATATGTTTTATGTCATGCGAATATGCACAGGTTTATTTATGTCTCATGACTTGGGACAGTGGAGAACTGGTCAGTGGAGGAGAGGGGACTGAATATGTACTAAATATTTGCTAAAAAAAAAAAGCTCTTCTGGCATAAATGTCAGCTTTGTTTTTAGAGGTCATCGTGGAAAGAATCCGTGACGTTCTCCGGTTCGGACTTTGTAAGGAGCAGCAAGTGTCTATTAATACAGAAAACAGCTCAAATATACTGAACAAACCCAGTGTCTGTTTAACATAGTTCTCAAATGTATTGAATTTGTTATACTACTTGTAGTTTTATTTTTAAATGCAGGAAATGAGATCAATAAAGATTTAAATAAGACCTATTATGTTCTTTCTAAAAGTCCTGTTTTTGTCTCTTCTAGAACAGGTTTTCCTGCTTGAATGTTGATTATTTTCTCCATTGTTGCAGCTCCTCTCTTCCCAGTCTGTCAGTGTGTTTCCCGTACAACGCTGTAACTCGCTGCTTTACTATCATAGTGCGATTCATAGTTGAAGAAATCAATTTGCGAGTCACGACTGTTTCCCCAAACCATATTGTCCCAAATTGGTCGTTCAACCACGTTGGTTAATGATGTCACACAGGTGGTGGAGTAATAACTTATTTTAAAGAATCTGTTTGAGATCGAATTACTGCTAGATGTTTTGCTATGAATTACAGACATGACATCTGAGGACCATTTCTCATTTTTCGCAGTTATTTTGCTTTATTTCCAGATTCAATCATAGACTCGTTTTTACATAGTAGAGTACGTTCACACATGCACACTCTGTGCTTTAAATCTCTTGACAAACTTAAAGACACAAATGACATTTGTATGTAGTTTAAATAAAAGATACAGATTGTACTGAATGTTAGTTTGCTTATTTTGCTCAAGATAAGGATTCATGAAAACCAGAAACTCTCCTTTTAACCACAGGTCGAGATCTGGCGTTCTAAACACACATCTCTGCGATGCTGTTTTGCGAATTTCGTTAGAACAATGTTTTTGGGAAACACGACTCATTGAACTATGCTGATAATGACAGAACTTACGTCCACAGTTAGCTAACGATGCTTTTGGGAAACACACCCCTGTTTAGTTCCTGTCTCTATGAAGCCCCTCCCACTGAAAAGCACACTGTGCTCTGATTGGTCGGGTGGATCAGTGTGTTGTGATTGGTCGAGCGCGTAGAGTGTGTTTGGGAAATGTCCCGCCACTTCCCATAACCGCCAGTTTAACACACTACTAACTAACTCAACCAGGCCCCGCCCCTTTATTCTGCGTATGAATTATTATAATGAGGAATATTGTGACGTGTTCGTTCCCGGGAGAAACTCAAGACTACAATGGAGGCGTTTCAGGAGTTCAGAAACACTGACGCTGATATAGAGAAGAACTGGAGCTTTTTCATGATCAAACAACAACATTACACACTAAAGAAAGATGTACAAGGAAAAAAGCAGAATAGATTGTGCCACTGGTTTGAGCAGAAACCAAGTGTTACTGTTTCCCCGATAGTTGGAAGAAAAAGATGATGTTAGGATGTTAGTTCTACATTTTACACTCATTCCAGCGCCTGACGAGGTGCCAAACAGGTTTTGGAGAACAGAGCTCATCGTCTCAGGTCCTCTCAGTGACTGTATAACACAACACCTGTGGCCTGTTGCACAAAGCTGGTTTCAGCTGATACCCAGATAAGTTTGAGATTAGTTTGAGCAAACTCTGGTTTTTCGGGCTCAAGAAGTTGGATTGGTTTTTAGCGGGTTTAACCAATGAGCCCATTGGTTGCTTCATACAAATATTTAGGTCTGCTTATAGATAATAAACTTTCATGGGGGGTGCATGTGGATAATCTGTGTCGAAGAGTGCAGCAAAAAATATGCTTTTTACGGAGGCTGAGAATTTTGGGAGTGTCTCAGAGGGTCATGTTGATGTTTATCGCGCCTGTATCGAGTCCATCTTACTGTGTGGTTTAGCGGCCTGGTTCGGTAATTTGACAGTTACTCTTAGATCTCAGTTGAACCATTTGGTGTGTACAGCAATGAAAGTGATTGGTCTGGGGGTGTACCCCAATATTCAGTCTATATTTAACAACATTATTTTTAATGTTAAAAACTTCAAAAGCATAAACTAATCTTAACCTTTGCTTTTAAATTAATATAAATACATATAAATAAAAGCTTTAATATAATCTTTTAGACAGATTAAGCGAACCTGTTTCTTTTGAGCTCTTTGTGAAACTATATAAATTATAAGGCCTATTACTTGATTCACATAATGCACTGATATAGTCAGATATTTTCTTTTAGTTGCTTCTCAAACTTCCACTGCAGCAGCAGTGTGTATTCCTGCCTTGTAAATGCGTTTAATTTCATGATATTTTTCATAATGGTCTCTAATCTTCATAAGAGAAGTGAATGCTCTCCATGTTCCCTGTGATTGGCTGTTCACTGATGATGTCACACGTCCGGCTGCACGCACTTCAGAGTTAATCACAAACTCTGGATCAAACCTGAGAGCGTTTACACATGCTTTGTGAGCATGTTTAATCTGATCTAAACCAGGTTGGGTTTGTATGTTTTTGTCAACTCTGAAACTCAGAGTTTGTTCAACTAGCGTCATGCAACGGGCCTCGGCATTGGGTCACTTCAGGAGTTCACAGATGCTCTTTCCAGCGGATACTGTCAGTGTGTCCAGCCTGAAACCAATCCTTCATCACTGAACACAAACGACTGGCTGTGGAGGACGAGGACACTGACCTGACAAAGACTAACACTTACATATGCATGCGCTAAATCAGTTAAACTATGGATATGGCAACATTCCTAGCACCCAACAATACAAATACTGTCATTTACTCACCCTCATGTTGTCTCTCATTGAATATTCTCTCATCGTTTTTTGTCTATCCATTCAAAGTCTAGGTAATAATCAATAGCTTTAAAAAGTAAATAAAGACCATATGATAAACTAATCCACATTAATCAAGTGGTTCAATGCAAGTCGGACAGATAGACCCGATAAAATTAGACCCAATCAGACATTATTTCTTTCCAAAGGTTACTGGACTTGAACACACAACCCTGTTCCTGAAGACTACATTTTATAGTTTTGAGTTGATCAAATAAGCTAATAAAATGTCAACTCAAGTTAATATTACATGTCAAATCATCTTTTGATGACACCAACCAAAAAAAGACTGACTGTCCAATATCTCTTACTCAATTTGAGAGGTCAGGTTCAAGAAACCAAAAGCTGAATTCACATCACAGCATGTGTTCAGGCAGCCATAACTGAACATATGGATCATAGTTTCTATGTATATAAATAAACAATGGCTCACTTGCTATGACAGGCATGCCAACAGGCCATTGGTAAACTGATGCTTTTGTACGAGTTTGCTGATTCATGACCATGGCATGTGCACGGCTTATCTACTTTATTCACATTTGAGGAAACAACTTTTATAGTTTTTGATACTGACACAACTAATCTAAAATGGCTGCGTACAAAGAATTACTCGCATTTAATCTGCCATCGTAATATGAGCATCCAGGCAGAGAATCTTCAAAAAAGATGAAGATTATCTGGGGAAGGACATAATGTGACACTAATATGATAAACTCTTAAAGCCCACGGTGGCTTCCTCTTATCTCAGAAGGCTACTGTGTAATCCTTAGGGTTTGTTGACCCATATTCCTCATTGCACAACACACACTGACAGGCTAATGAAGACCGAAAGGCAGGACACCAGTGGTTAAAAGAGTTCTGTTGATTTATTTGGTGGTTATGTCATCTGGTCAGCGAGGGAACCCAGTGACATGACACCCCGTGACGGCTGTTCATGCAGATTACTCGTATTCATCTCTGTCAGCAGTGCCATTCTCCCCCTATAGTGTGTGTGTGTGTGTGTGTGTGTGTGTGTGTGTGTATGTAGAGAGCTATAATATACGCTTTGTAAACAAACTCACCTTTACACATGCACTCATGTGGGTCCTCTTATCATGAAAATTGCACATTAAAGCTATGTTTTCTATATTTGAGAATACCTGTCAGCCCTGGAACTGCATGCACATTGCTGTTTTACAGCTGTTTCGCACGCGCACTCTTACCTTTGTCACCACATTTCTTTCTAGTCCATTTTCCAGCTTATTCCCCGAATGCTCACAGATGCAGGGCGCCTCGGTGCTGTTGCTGCTATCATTCCCGACGCCGGTGAGCATCTCGGGCGGCGCGAGAGTCGTGAGCGCGTTGTTGTTGGACTGCACTCGCGCGCACGGTGTGTTCGGCTGAGGCTGAGGCTGAGCCAGGAGAAAATTGTCCGAAAACTGGCTGAAGCCAATGAAAATGGCCGGGATCCATGTTAAAACGATCAGCTGTTTCTGATACTTCCCGAATCCACCCACGCTAGGCAGGACGCGGGCGTCGATCAGCGTGAGTAAGCCGGGCGCGTTGCTGGTTTCGGGGGTGACGAAGCCGTTCTCCGGTGGATGAGGCTCGATGTCCAGCTGATGAGACACGGCCATCACCGTCTCACACATACTGCGGCAAACACACACACTCCCCGCGTTCCCACCGATCAAACGCACGGAGAGCTTCGCGTGCGGTGCTCAGGGAGTGGTTTGCGTGTCTTCACCCGTTCACAAAGCGTCACGGACTGTTCGCGATCAATCAATAGAGTAAAGTCACCGGCTTGGCCCACTCTCCCTCTCCAAACGCGTTCCTATAGTCGAGAAGAAAAACAACAACAGTGTTCAAAGACAGCGATTCAATTCCGTGTCCATTTCCAGCATTCGCTCACTCACAGCCACAGGTAACACACCTGTCCAAACACACACACACACACACAGAAAGACAGACCCGTGACATTACACTGAGACACGCGTCATGATCCACTCACGCGCTCAGGAATCCCTTTTCTGACGCGAGTGTTTTAACGCGTTCCGTCGCGTTCCCGCGCGCTCTCCGGTGATGATCCGGACCGAGCGATGGCGGAACTCAGATCAACACCCCCGTCAACACGCATTCACTGCTGGCTTCGATTAAAACTGTGTGTGTGTGTGTGTGTGTGTGTGTGTGCTCAACTTCTGGTCAGCTGGTTCTGAGCTGCCTGTAATAGCTACTTTTGGTTTTAGAGAAAACATTATATTTTAAAGAACCAAGCAATTAATGCTCTTTAATAATAATAATTTAATCAAATATTTTAGTGCGAGAGTGATACTGCTGGTTTCATTATGCAGTAATTGCTGCTCTCTACTGGCCAAACTGGTTGCAGAACTATTTATGAGAATACATAAATCTGCGCAGTTGAGTCTAGTGTTAAATAAGACCAAATATTATTTAGCCTTTATGTTATGCTGCATTTAACAAAAGAACTTCAGACGTTGCTCCTGTTTTACACAGGTAGACATATGCATTAAAGTAATTTATTTAATGAGCGCCGTGCGTGTGTGTGTGTGTGTGTGTGTGTATATATATATATATATATATATATATATATATATATATATATATATATATATATATATATATATATATATATATATATATATATAGTCACCTTCATTTGTATAGTGCTTTTAACAATACATGGTTTTAAAGCGGTCTCAAAGCGGTTTAATTGTGTCACACACACACTTAAACCGCTTTGGAAGGGCAGGACACTAGTGGTTAAAAGAGTTCTGTTGATTTATTTGGTGGTTATGTCATCTGGTCAGCGAGGGAACCCAGTGACATGACACCCCGTGACGGCTGTTCATGCAGATTACTCGTATTCATCTCTGTCAGCACTGCCATTCTCCCCCTATATATATATATATAGTCACCTTCATTTATATAGTGCTTTTAATAATAAATGGTTTCAAAGCAGTTTTACAGTGATAATAGGAAATTACAGTAACATAGATTGTTTTGGCTTTACATCAGCTTTAGAATAAAGTTATTGGTCAGCTAAAGATATATGTGTGTGTGTGTGTGTGTGTGTGTGTGTGTGTGTGTGTGTGTGTGTGTGTGTGTGTGTGTGTGTGTGTGTGTGTGTGTGTGTGTGTTTTAAAACGAAACTGTTCTATTTGTGGATTAGCATAATTTAAATAAGCCTGCCATCTAGTGGTGACAGTAGATTAGTGGTTATAGTGTTACAGATTTTTTTTTCTTCCGTAAGCTTATAATGTATTTATGTTTCCAGAAGCAAAATTGAACACTGAAATGTGGATTGAAAGGCAGTGATTGGGACTCTTATTAACATGTGCTTATGGTTTGCTTAGAGAACGTGTTTTTACGTGTATTCACATTCATGCTGCCTCTTATTTGATTTTTGATCTAGGATGTCAAAAATGTGTATTATTTGCTTGCTAGTTTGTTGTATTTTATGTATTTCTCTAGGGCAGACTGGGGCAGTGTAGTTCCTTCATGTTTTTCGCATTGATATCAGCCCTGGCTTTTGTTATGTTTGCGGTCAGTGTGTGAATGTTCACCTCATGCCAGAAAAGAGAAGCTGGTCACACCCTTTCATTAAAGTCCTCAACCTTCGATCCCAGCCGTGAGTCATAAACACACTCATGTGATGGAACACAGACACTGCTTATTTATTGACTTATTTTACAGTTTTCTCAACAGTCTCGGATTTAAAATACAAATACTGTATAGAGAAGGCGGTTGCTATTTATCACACTGAGGTTCTTACAAATGTTACGTCTCAGTAATGATAAGGTTTTTGATTTAAACATCCAAATGAAATGCTTGTGGTTCTTGGTAACCAGATAAACACAATAAAACCACCTTGGCATTAAGATAAATGCTATCATGGCAGAGACTGGGTTTTGCAGGTTGGGTAGGAAATATAATATTATACTTTTAGGTTACATTTTATTTCGATAGTCCAATTTATACATTCATCTAACTATAATTAACTTTGCAACTACATTTCAACTAACTCTCATTCATTTGCAACTACATTCTCATTAATATGCAACTACATGTTAATAATTACTTCTCATTAATTTGCAACTACATGTCAACTAACTCATTTATTTTCCAACTGCATGTCAACTAACTCATTAATATGCAATTACATGTAAACTACCTCTCATTAATTTCCAACTGCATGTCAACATTGACATGCAACTACATGTTAATTACTTCTCATTAATTTGCAACTACATGTCAACTAACTCTCATTAATATGCACCTACATGTCAACTAACTCTCATTAATATGCAACTACGTCAACTAACTCATTAATATGCAACTACGTCAACTAACTAATTAATATGCAACTACATGTCAACTAACTCTCATTAATATGCAACTACGTCAACTAACTCATTAATATGCAACTACATGTCAACTAACTCTCATTAATATGCAACTACATGTCAACTAACTCTCATTAATATGCAACTACATGTCAACTAACTCATTAATATGCAACTACATGTCAACTAACTCTCATTAATATGCAACTACATGTCAACATTAATTTGCAACTGCACGTAAACTAACTCATTAATATGCAACTGCACGTAAACTAACTCATTAATTTGCAACTGCATTTAAACTAACTCATTAATTTGCAACTGCATGTAAACTAACTCATTAATTTGCAACTGCATGTAAACTAACTCATTAATTTGCAACTGCACATAAACTAACTCATTAATTTGCAACTGCATGTAAACTAACTCATTAATTTGCAACTGCACATAAACTAACTCATTAATTTGCAACTGCACGTAAACTAACTCATTAATTTGCAACTGCATGTAAACTAACTCATTAATTTGCAACTGCATGTAAACTAACTCATTAATATGCAACTACATGTCAACATTAATTTGCAACTGCATGTAAACTAACTCATTAATTTGCAACTGCACGTAAACTAACTCATTAATTTGCAACTGCATGTAAACTAACTCATTAATATGCAACTGCACGTAAACTAACTCATTAATATGCAACTACATGTCAACATTAATTTGCAACTGCATGTAAACTAACTCATTAATTTGCAACTGCACGTAAACTAACTCATTAATATGCAACTGCACGTAAACTAACTCATTAATATGCAACTACATGTCAACATTAATTTGCAACTGCATGTAAACTAACTCATTAATTTGCAACTGCACGTAAACTAACTCATTAATTTGCAACTGCACGTAAACTAACTCATTAATATGCAACTGCACGTAAACTAACTCATTAATTTGCAACTGCATGTAAACTAACTCATTAATTTGCAACTGCATGTAAACTAACTCATTAATATGCAACTACATGTCAACATTAATTTGCAACTGCATGTAAACTAACTCATTAATATGCAACTGCACGTAAACTAACTCATTAATTTGCAACTGCATGTAAACTAACTCATTAATTTGCAACTGCACGTAAACTAACTCATTAATATGCAACTGCACGTAAACTAACTCATTAATATGCAACTACATGTCAACATTAATTTGCAACTGCATGTAAACTAACTCATTAATTTGCAACTGCACGTAAACTAACTCATTAATTTGCAACTGCACGTAAACTAACTCATTAATATGCAACTGCACGTAAACTAACTCATTAATTTGCAACTGCATGTAAACTAACTCATTAATTTGCAACTGCATGTAAACTAACTCATTAATTTGCAACTGCACGTAAACTAACTCATTAATATGCAACTGCACGTAAACTAACTCATTAATATGCAACTACATGTCAACATTAATTTGCAACTGCATGTAAACTAACTCATTAATTTGCAACTGCACGTAAACTAACTCATTAATTTGCAACTGCACGTAAACTAACTCATTAATATGCAACTGCACGTAAACTAACTCATTAATATGCAACTGCACGTAAACTAACTCATTAATATGCAACTACATGTCAACATTAATTTGCAACTGCATGTAAACTAACTCATTAATATGCAACTGCACGTAAACTAACTCATTAATTTGCAACTGCATGTAAACTAACTCATTAATTTGCAACTGCACGTAAACTAACTCATTAATATGCAACTGCACGTAAACTAACTCATTAATATGCAACTACATGTCAACATTAATTTGCAACTGCATGTAAACTAACTCATTAATTTGCAACTGCACGTAAACTAACTCATTAATATGCAACTGCACGTAAACTAACTCATTAATTTGCAACTGCACGTAAACTAACTCATTAATATGCAACTGCACGTAAACTAACTCATTAATTTGCAACTGCATGTAAACTAACTCATTAATTTGCAACTGCATGTCAACTAACTCATTAATTTGCAACTGCATGTAAACTAAGTCATTCATTTACAACTGCATGTAAACTAACTCATTAATTTGCAACTGCATGTAAACTAAGTCATTCATTTACAACTGCATGTAAACTAACTCATTAATTTGCAACTGCATGTAAACTAACTCATTAATTTGCAACTGCATGTAAACTAACTCATTAATTTGCAACTGCACGTAAACTAACTCATTAATTTGCAACTGCATGTAAACTAACTCATTAATTTGCAACTGCATGTAAACCAACTCATTAATTTGCAACTGCATGTAAACTAACTCATTCATTTACAACTGCATGTAAACTAACTCATTCATTTGCAACTGCATGTAAACTAACTCATTCATTTGCAACTGCATGTAAACTAACTCATTCATTTACAACTGCATGTAAACTAACTCATTAATATGCAACTACACGTAAACTAACTCATTAATTTACAACTGCATGTAAACTAACTCATTCATTTGCAACTGCATGTAAACTAACTCATTCATTTACAACTGCATGTAAACTAACTCATTAATATGCAACTACATGTCAACATTAATTTGCAACTGCATGTAAACTAACTCATTAATATGCAACTACATGTCAACATTAATTTGCAACTGCATGTAAACTAACTCATTAATTTGCAACTGCATGTAAACTAAGTCATTCATTTACAACTGCATGTAAACTAACTCATTAATTTGCAACTGCATGTAAACTAACTCATTAATATGCAACTACATGTCAACATTAATTTGCAACTGCATGTAAACTAACTCATTCATTTGCAACTGCATGTAAACTAAGTCATTCATTTACAACTGCATGTAAACTAACTCATTAATATGCAACTACATGTCAACATTAATTTACAACTGCATGTAAACTAAGTCATTAATTTGCAACTGCATGTAAACTAAGTCATTCATTTACAACTGCATGTAAACTAACTCATTAATTTGCAACTGCATGTAAACTAACTCATTAATTTGCAACTGCATGTAAACTAACTCATTCATTTACAACTGCATGTAAACTAACTCATTCATTTGCAACTGCATGTAAACTAACTCATTCATTTGCAACTGCATGTAAACTAACTCATTCATTTACAACTGCATGTAAACTAACTCATTAATATGCAACTACACGTAAACTAACTCATTAATTTACAACTGCATGTAAACTAACTCATTCATTTGCAACTGCATGTAAACTAACTCATTCATTTACAACTGCATGTAAACTAACTCATTAATATGCAACTACATGTCAACATTAATTTGCAACTGCATGTAAACTAACTCATTAATATGCAACTACATGTCAACATTAATTTGCAACTGCATGTAAACTAACTCATTAATTTGCAACTGCATGTAAACTAAGTCATTCATTTACAACTGCATGTAAACTAACTCATTAATTTGCAACTGCATGTAAACTAACTCATTAATATGCAACTACATGTCAACATTAATTTGCAACTGCATGTAAACTAACTCATTCATTTGCAACTGCATGTAAACTAAGTCATTCATTTACAACTGCATGTAAACTAACTCATTAATATGCAACTACATGTCAACATTAATTTACAACTGCATGTAAACTAAGTCATTAATTTGCAACTGCATGTAAACTAAGTCATTCATTTACAACTGCATGTAAACTAACTCATTAATTTGCAACTGCATGTAAACTAACTCATTAATTTGCAACTGCATGTAAACTAACTCATTAATTTGCAACTGCACGTAAACTAACTCATTAATATGCAACTGCATGTAAACTAACTCATTAATTTGCAACTGCACATAAACTAACTCATTAATTTGCAACTGCACATAAACTAACTCATTAATTTACAACTGCATGTAAACTAACTCATTAATATGCAACTACATGTCAACATTAATTTACAACTGCATGTAAACTAACTCATTAATTTGCAACTGCATGTAAACTAAGTCATTCATTTACAACTGCATGTAAACTAACTCATTAATTTGCAACTGCCCATAAACTAACTCATTAATTTGCAACTGCACATAAACTAACTCATTAATTTGCAACTGCATGTAAACTAACTCATTAATATGCAACTGCACGTAAACTAACTCATTAATTTGCAACTGCATGTAGTTCCAGAGTTACTTGTAGTTAGTAAAATGTCTAATGTAGACCATCAAAAGAAAGTGTTCCCTACTTTCATAATACTGATTTATTAAAATATCTGTTAGTTAAATAATGCCTTGATATTTTTGTGTTGCCTTTACCATGTGCTGTTTCAGGAATTGTTTAGTTTTAAAATGTAATTATGTAACTAAAAACGATTTACATGTGGTAGAAAAGCTGTTAAATAGGCAATATAATTAGCTTTTTAATGGCAGGAACCCAAAAGTCGATGGCCTTAAATGAATTTTCCTCAGCTATTGTCTTTTGTGATTGCGATATCTACTAATGAAGAGGTGGACATGCGCTAGTCTTTGGCACTGTGGTTGATGAAATCATTATTTGTGTGTCATCTTCTGAGGTATCTGATGAGGTATCAGCTGCTGGGAAGTTTTCTCTGTCAATCACTGAATGGTTTATGCAAATGTTTCATTGACATGGTGCCTAGATGTATTCTGTGCTTCGACCTGTTCAGGTTCTGCTTAGATAGATACACATAGTCACACTTGCTTGAAAAGAAATCGCATACCTCCTTCAGTTGTCAGTCTCTAGAGAAATAAAAGATTTAATTTAATCAAAACCCAACAGAAATGCCTGCCTTGCCAGGGAGTTTAGGCAAGCAGAATCCACTGTCAAGGGTGTGTCAGAAGACAGTATGAGTAATGTGTTGTCATGAAAAGCCTTACGCATTGAAAGAAAACACAACAAGTGGCAACAGAGCGGCTGTAGACATGAGGGTGTTTGAACAGCCACACCTGGCTGTATCGTACTAGAGAAGCAGTGGGAAAGGAAGAGAGAGGCGTTGGCTCACCTTTATGACCCATCCCATGTAATATATGAAAGTTATGTTCTGTTGAGTAGTTACTGTATAAACATGTGTCTGGATAACGCAGATCTAAATGGTTAACTCAGGCCCAGCAATACAATTTTAAAACAGGCGAAATTAAAGATGGTTTAAGCGACTTTCTTTTTGGATACATTCATAAAACGTCCCTATTACCTGAGAAATATCACCGAAATATCTAAGATGAATAAAGAGCGTGTGGTGGAAGTATGCAAAACGATGAAAGTTAACGATTGACTGAAATCATGTTAACCCTTGATGGTTAGTCTGTGACTTAAGGGATGGTAACACTACACTCTTCATTCCATTAGGCTCTTGACATGCCAAATGCCTCGCCTTGAAAGTAGGCGATACTATCATTGGAGATAATCTCGATAAGTCATGGAGAAGTGAAATAAGTGCACTCAGAATAGTGCTCACTTCTGGTAGTGACTGTGTGGGATCAAAGACAAATATTGTGTGCTTTGTATACTAGATATAATCTAAAAGGCTGTTTACACGACACAGAACGAATACACACTTAAAACACTTTGTTTTACAGTACGTGCACTTTCAATGTACTTACAGTGTTCTTACCACAAAAGTAATACATGGGTAACGTTAAGGTTTAGGGGTAGGTTCAGGGTTAGTACCTAGTTAGTGTCATTACTACAATAAGTACATAGTATGTTCATGCGAAGCAAGACTGTAAAACAAAGTGCTACCAAAACTTTTTATACGTTTTGTTTGGCCATTCATTTACACAACAACTACATGTCAACTAGACTAGTTGGTGTTTTCGTTGTAGTTGGGTGCCTGAAAACGCAAACATTTAAAAATGATATCTTGTTATTTATTGGGGACTAAATCGATTCATACCAGTGTTTACCATCCACAGACCGATGGGCTAGTTGAACGGTTTAATTAGACCTTGAAGAAGATTTAGAGGTTTGCGTAGAGAAAATGGATAATCGTTTTCACCTTCGAACCTATTTCAGGGATGGACCTATATTACCACCAGGGTTTTTCTGTTAGAACGGTGTCGTGTTAGCGGCCCCTAAGTTAATAACTAATGATCTTCGCAACGGAAGTGAATCAATCAAAACTATCTTTCGCTGGACAATAACTTTATCCTAGAGCTGCTGTAAAGCCTAAACGGATTGTTACGGTAATTTCTACTATCACTGTAAAGCAGCTTTGAAACTATCCATACTGTTAAAAGCGCTTTATAAATGAAGGTGACTTGACTTAACATGATCCGTAAGCTCAATAACAAGGTTGAAAAATCAAAACATCTTTGACCTGCGAGCAAAACACCACACCCTTACAATAAGGGTGCTTAATTAAAGGAGTAGTTCACTTCAGAATTAACATTTCCTGATAATTCACTCACACCCACTTCATCCTAGATATTCATGTCTTACTTTCTTCAGTCGAAAAGAAATTATGTTTCTCGAGGAAAACATTCCAGGATTTTCTCCATATAGCGACTTCAATGGAGTCCAACGGGTCGAAGGTCCAAATGTGAGTTTCAGTGCAGCTTCAAAGTCTCGACACGATCCAGCAGAGGAATAAGAGTCTGATCTAGACAAACCAGCGGACATTTTATAAAAAACATAAACATTTATATACTTTTAACCACAAATGCTGGTCTTGAACTAGCTGTGATGTGCCACACATTACGCAATCACGTTGAAAGGTCAAGCGTGACGTAGGCGGAAGTACAGACCTAGTGTTTACAAAGCCAACGTGAAAAGGCTAAATCGGACGCAATTTTAAAAAAATAAAAAATATATAAAAGGTAAAGCAACAATGTTGGACGATTTTGAAGTTGGAGGAGAAAAGTTTTACACAATAGGACAACTTTGATGAAACTTTTTGATCCACTTCAAGTGTTGACTACTGTAATAACGTATTAGACAGAACTGTTAGACAGATCGTAAACTAACAAAGACAGAGAACAATTCCTAAGGGAACCATTATTTCTCGGGGAAACACCCTGAACAACATTCCCAGAACTACCCAGTGCGAAAGCCCCTTCTCAGTGGATGTGCCACTGCAGTGAGAGAACAGAATTGAACATTAAGTCCTGGGGAATGTTGAACTCCGGGAACCGCGAGGTCCTTGTAGTCTTGACATTCACATACAGGGACCTTGTGAAGGTTTGCAGTCGCTGCAGAAGGTCATGGGTTATTCAATTCTTTACTTAGAATAATGTTGCACAACTGTGGTTCATCTTGTCTTACCGGCCATGCTCCAATTAATGTAAACCCCAACTCTCAATGCATCCTCTCAAGTAACAATAGGCCTTTATGCAATAGGCCTTTATGCACTTGGGGTTTTTTTTTGGCTGTCACAATCATAGAAAGCAGTGTAAGGACTGTCACTTGTGCATTATAAATAGGCTACATTACACGTGTGGACATAATGATTTTGCTTGAGAAAACAACATAATTAAATACATTTTTAATATTTTAAAGTCAAGGCAGCTAAACTACAACAGACACTGTAAGTGTTTTCCAGTTTTTAGTTCCAGTTCACACATAGAAATACACATTCACTCAAAGAGAGTGTTGTTTTGTTTAGTTTTTTTATCCAGAAACTTTGAAAGTATATCCAAGTTGTGATATACTTAATGCTGAGGTGTTGCATGTGAGGCTTGGGCGGATTTCTTTTCTTGATTTTCAAGTGTGTACAGTATGTGAAGTTTCTTTCAGGCATTACATTTATAGTAGAAGCAAGTTTGTTCATGTGTATGCTCTTTCCAGAAGTGCAACTATTAACTGTACTGAAAGAAATGAAATCACAAAATTATTAAGGGCTCGACAGGTGTGTCTTTAGGTGTGTGCCACTCTTGTTGAATACGATTATGAGAATCACTATGTTCCCAGCCAGAGACAACAATCAATAGCATATAGGTGTATAGGTTAGCTCATTTTGTTTTTAGGAAGTTTATTGAAGCATTAAACAAAACATTACTCAAGAATGTAAAACAATTATTCACACATAACCAATCTAAAAGAGAAGTATAAGCTTTATATCTATAGGAGCTTCTCAGAGGGGTAAAAATAAGTCAGTAAAAACAAAATAAGAAAATGATCCTAATCCTGATCTCTCTATGGTCTCTTTTGAATCTTTATTTAGTTGTAGAACGTTCTCTGACAAACACATGTATGCTCTCTATGCACACCAACATGCTGCTGATTGATTTGTGGACATCTAGTGCAAGTGACTAGCAGAGCTGTGTATTATCAGCTAACTATATACTTGTTAAATCGTGACATATCGAATACTGTTTCCAGGTCCAAGTCTGTGAGAATATCATCTCAACAGACATTTGTTAGCCCAACTCATTTATAGCTAACCTTTTAAGTAAGGGATAATGTAGAGCGAGGTGGTTGTTATAGCGAATACAACCCCGACAGGCTGATCAGGACCCCGACGCGAAGCCTGAAGGGGTTGTGTACGCTATAACAACCGCCTCGCTCTACATTATCCCGCTTATTTCATGGCTACCTACCAAATAAATCAATAATTTGACACAAAAAAAGGAGTTTATTGATTTAAAAAATGATTGTATTGCTTCCACTAAAGAAAATAGTCCGTTCCGTCTCTTCGGTTAGAATCCATGGCAACGCTCTGTTTTTCATGGCAACGGTGTGTTATACTTAGCAGCGTCTGTTATCAAGAAATAACACACCGCATTCTACATTAGAATTCAACCAAGCCATTTAATAAAAAACTCTAATCTTTTAAACATCTCTTAAAAACTACAGTCTCCTGGCTCACATTGACAATGTTATTTTAAAGGGGTCCTTGATTATAATTTCACTTTTTTAACTTTAGTTAGTGTAAACCCCGTCCCGAAGGTGAGGCCATGTTGCGCTGCTTTAGAGAAGAGGAAGAGTTGTTGTCGCTGTTTTTTTAAAACCCCTTAAAAAGTTTGTCCTAAGGCTGACAAACTTAGAGATGTAGGATGTAAATGAAGGGCAAAGCTTTGCCTCCGCTAGCATGCTAACTAACATTAGCATAACATTAACATTGATGTAGTGTTTACTGGAGCTTTTGTAAGACTGTTCACCGCCCCTTAGGAATATTATCCATGATTTTGTTATCGATTACTGTTTGTATTACCATAGTTTTCTGAAAAATATGATTAAATGGAGGATAACATAGTGTCTACAAGAAAATTACAAAAAAACATACCACTCTGAAATGTCCTGAGAAATCCGTGCTTGAAATCCATTCTGCACGATCCTCTTGTTCGTTAACATTGTCGGGGTCTGAATCGGGCTTGAAATGGTCTGAAATTCACCCCATCATTAATATTTACATCTGAGTTGAACTCGCGGTTATGAAGGGGCGGGACATTTCCCGAACAAACGCTAAAGTGCTGCCAGTCACAATACACTGTCCAGCTAACCAATCAAAGCACATTTCATATTTCAGAAGCAGGGGCTTCATTGATAATGATGCATTCAACCAGACTGGGGAGAGAAGAGCTGTAATAATATAAAAGGTTTTTTGAACTGTCAAGCATGTAAACATATTCTAATACACTCCAAAAACAAAATCGAGACATTGTAAAAGGGAATAATAGGACCCCTTTAATGATTCAGAAAAGATGGATTTGGCCAACTGAGATTTCAGTATGAAGATCAAGGTTAGGATCATGAATTTTCGTACTGTATTTGCATTGTTTGTTGCTTGCTTTTGCGACCTGTAAAATCGTTTGAACCTGGAAAATGTGAGGCATTACGTCAGACTTAACAACGATGTTATATTGATTAAAACCAGCTTAATAAAACGTACACAGTATAGGTTAAATGCAGAGGTCCTGCAGAGTTAAGCTCCAGCTTGCCTCAACACACCTGCCTGAAGTTCCTAGTATCCTATTAAGACATTGATTAGCTGGTTCAGGAGTGTTTAATTAGGGTTCTAGCTGAACTCTGCAGGAGCAGGATTGGACACCCCTGGGTTAAACAATAATGGGCCCAGGACTGAGCCTTGGGGGACACCGCAAGATGTCACATGATACCTGAAAGGTGTGCATCATCCATCCAAGCTGTCCTTGTAGAGCTGAAATAAGAGAAATACAAAACAACAAAATGTTCTTATCTATGTGTTTAATCTTGCCTGGAGCAGATATTCTGGAAAAAAGAATTTGTCAACACATACACACCCACAACATTACAAACTGTTTTTCTTACAATGTGTAAACTAGACTTCATTTCATGTCGATCATTTCTAATAAACATAGGAGCATCATAGTACATAACGCTTATTAGTTTTTCCACGAAGGATTAACAGGTTATAGGCTATATCTTTAGTGAGGTTGAACTGGACCTAAGTTTCAAAGGTAAACTCTAATTTGTTGAGAGTTAAGAATTTGAAAAGAGGGTTTTAATTTAAATTTTAAATTGAAACTGGATATATGCACCTGATAAACAGGTGTGGAAATAAACTAAACTGGTTGGTTGAGATACGTTTGTGTAAGATCTTTGCTGTGTTGCAAAATGCTAGAAATGTTATGTTAAAAATTCATATTGCACATGGTAACGCATAGTATTGCGTACATACTGTGTTGCAATTAAGTTTGGTTTCTATAACTAGTTTTAAATGCTGACATAGGGAACAAAATAATGACTCATTTTCAAACTATCAGATTCAACATCTGTTATAACTTTCCCACACCAATGTTAAATTAATGCAATATGACTTTATGAGTGGTCATTTACACTTGTCAACCAGGCTAATGGACAATTATTTATTTTTTTGTACCACAGACAGTGCAGTTCACTTTGTTTCAAAGACAAGAAGCAGACAAAAAAAGAACCTGACGAACCTCCCTGTACTCAGTCACAGAGGAGTGTAAGGGTGTGTGAGACTGGGTGTGTTGCTCTCCTGTGGAAAACTCACACACAGGCGAAAGTCCTCTGCAGACTGTGTGTGTGTGTGTGTGTGTGTGTGTATGTGTGTGTGTGAGTGTTTGAGTCAGACAGGGCGTGCATGTCATTCTCTCTTTTCTTTTCACTTAATTTTTAACTAATGTAAGATGCGCATGCTCACCATTTCACTGATTCTGTAATGATATGGGATATTTTGGATATAACGTGTATTGTGTTCTGTGTTATATGTTTATAACCTTGAAAAACAAATAAACTCAATGAACCTTATTGTACAGTGTTACCAAATAAAATAAATAATAAAAGCTGAGGGGGAAAATGCAGTAGTAAACATCTTCAGCTTTTGATAAAAAGTTATTTTAAAAACAATTTGCATTCAAAGTTGGCTGAAGCTCAAGTATTTGTTTTAAGGAAAAAACACGAATATTTAATTTGACTGTATCAGATAATTCCGTGGGAAAGTGTGTGTGTGTGTGTGTGGGGTGGGGGGTTCGGGAACACCTCATGAGAACATGTGTGTGTGTGTGCGTGCAGGTGTGGTCTAAAGGAAAACCGGAACTATCCAGCGCGAAGCGTCCATTACCATCGCAGTCACCGACGCGCACAGACGCGCAAGAGCAGGAGAGCAGGAGGACTTTATCACTCTCACTGCGCTTTGTTTCGCTGCTTCAGCTTCTGCAAAGATGAGTTTGTCCGGATCTCAGACCAGGCTCACTCATATGGGCCATAGGTCCAGCTCCAGGCCGGACCTCACCGCGGGTTTTCACAGTTTACCGCGGGGCGAAGTAGCGCCGTTCTTCAGTGGAAACGGATTCCAGTCCGAGTTCAACGACGGCGGATACACGCAGAACTTCTCACACACTTTCTCCAAGAGCTCACAGGGACATGGAGGAGGAGGAGGAGGAGGAGGAGGAGGAGGGGGGACAATGGGGTGAGCTTTCATTCATGCATTATCAAGTTACGTGTTATTTATTAACAAAGTCTGCAACAAACAAAGTCGAATTATGAACTCCACTATTTCTTCTCTTATCAGAGCTATTCAAGGTCATTGTGCTTTTACTGTGTCAGCGATTGTTTATTGTATATTTCGCAATGTAACGAAATGATGGAAATGATGGTGAAAGAAACATCCGAGAAGAGGTGGACACTTACGTGTCCAGATGCAGGATATGAAGGAGTAAAAAACATTTTGCATTGTGCATGTTATTCTGTTATGTCGCGAGACAGGAAACTGTCCATCACACTGACTGACATGTACAAAGTCTCTTGTAACGTGTAGGAGTGAGCGGGGCACAAACTGGGATAGTTGTAACACACATGCTTTAAAAGTTTACACACATGCCAGTCTAGGGCTGCACAATATCGAAATATCGCAAATGTATCTTTTTGTATGTGTTGTATCAGTGTATCAGTTTCTGTTGTTAAATAAACCTAATGTAGGCATTCCTGAACCCCTAAACCCATGTGGTTTACACTGATGTTAAAATAACACTTCTTATGCTACAGTAAAGCACCGATGTTCACACTGAGAAGCTGTAGTTGTTTTCTGCTCACACAAAGATTGTGAAACACATGTAGGTTACATCATTTTACATATATTTTAAAGTTAATTTAAGCTTATTTTACACACTTTAAGCATTATCGTATCGCATATCGCATTATCGCAATAGCAAATGCTATTATTTTGTTAGCCTGGCATACTATTATGTTGTATGAAAAAGTTAATAATTACATTTTATTGACAAAATATTTTAGTTAGTCTTATCGGACAATATTTGAATCTGTCATATCTCACCTACGGGGCATGTTGTCACACTTCACTTACATTCTTTCGGGGTAAATCAAGAATAAAGTATACAGTGTATTAATGAAACAAAACCACATGATTGTACTAGACGTGTGAAATGAATGCGGGGGAAAGTAAATACTGTGAACCCAAGTGGATTTACACAAACTGAGAAAGTAAAAGTGTTAGGTTGTGACCCACTCTCCTCCACTTTAACAAACAGTGCTTGCAAAAAAACTTAATATAACACTTTATTTTAAGGTGACGTAGTTAGACGTTACTACATGTACTTACTATAGAGTAACGAGCTTAGATGTTGCGGGGAAGAAGGAGGCGGGAGCCGGCAAACATTTAAAGACTTTAATAAATGAACACATACAAAACGAAATTAAAAGTAACTAACTCTAAACCAAACCCTAATCGTAACTCTATAGTAATGACATGTAGTTAATTAATATTACTCAATTCTTATTTGAGTAATTACAATGTAACTACGTCACCTTAAAATAAAGTGTAAGCCCCTAAAATTACTAATGCACGGAGCATATGGACATTGCATGTAAATGCTTGTATTAAAATGAACGGTACATTATGTAATTCATAAAGAATGGCGATTACACTTGATTTTAAGGTGTCATTGTTACAGTGTGATTATATATTTAAGAACTGAGTAATATTAAGCAACTACATGTACTTACTATAGGGTTAGGGTAGAATTAGGATTTGGTTGAGGGTTAGTAATTATGCATAATTTACTGTTATTACTATGGTAAGATCATGTAACATATGTAAGAAGGACACTGTAAAATAAAGTGTTGCCAGAATGGCTTGTTTGTTCCCATTTGAGAGATTGTTCTGATCTGTCTTCTACTGAAAATGATGGAAGATGGAAATGATAAATCTGTCCAACAGAACATGAAATCTTTAAGTTTTCTTTAAAATACCTTACATAGGTAAGTTAGATCTAATGCATAATGTAACTTCTCAAGAACACTTGTGTATTTATTAATTTAGTATTTTTCTATTTTCTCAGCATGTCCTCGATGTCTGTCCATAAAAGAGCTCAGATGCTCTACCAGGAGTGCTTTGGCTTCCTGAAGCGAGCGCAGAACCTCCTGGAGAACGTAAGAGTCATTCACACACACTTCCACTCTTCTGCATGTGACAGACACACACACACACACATATGGCCGCGGGATCTAGGGGTGTTGCAGCACCCGTGCCTCGAGACCTTGCGTTTCCCCTGTTCCACTGTCCGTGTCTTGTGTTTTTGCTTTCTTTGTGAACCGGCACTATCTCCTGAGTGAGTATTATAAGGTAAGATGCAGATTTTTGTGCTGTTTGTAAAATATATTATGAGTTCTGAGCGTCCTCACATGAGTCGGTCCATTCATTTGTATGTTCTTCATCTTGTTTGGGCTGTTTAACAGTAGGATTTTGTTAAAAATACTCTTACCACAGCACCGCCCCCTGATAAAATATGTTCCTGCGGCTATACACACACACACACACACACACACACACACACACACACACACACACACACACACACACACACACACACACACACACGCACACACACACTCACAGTGATTTCTTGATTCTGATGTGGTGTTTCAGATGGGACCGGCCGCTGAGGTGGACAAGAACATGATAGCAGCAATGGAAGCCATGGAGCAGATGAAGATGTGTGCCGTAGAGTTACAGAACGCCAGAGTACCCAGCGACAACATCCTGCGCAGGTACAGCAGTGTGTGTGTGTGTGTGTGCGAACTAACGGAACCAGCCCAGCCCACTATGAGTACATGTCAGTAACCAGGAATATATTGTGACATTCGTTCAGCAAGAATGGGTGTTTCTTAAACTTACGGACACTTTTATCTCTTAATAAACTTACTTAGGGCTGTAACAATATATCACTATATGTCACAATTTATATCACAATACAAAAATGCAACAATATATTTCGTGGATAGTGACAATATGAATTGTGTTCAGTTCACCCAAAATGAAAATTACTGTGCAAGAATTTTTTATAAGAGTTTAAGTGTCAGTATTACATTAAACTATTAAATACAATGCTGAATATCATCATCATCATCACCTCAGCTGCTCCTCTCGATGTGGAGGAGCAGCGGGTCTACACTGAGCTCCTCCCGAGTGACCGTGACGAGCTCTCCCGAGTGACCGTGACCAAGCTCCTCCCGAGTGACCTAGCTCCTCCCGAGTGACCGAGCCTCTCCCGAGTGACCGTGACCGAGCTCCTCCTGAGTGACCGTGACGAGTTCCTCCCGAGTGACCGTGACCGAGCTTCTCCTGAGTGACCGTGACGAGTTCCTCCCGAGTGCCCGTGACAGAGCTCCTCCTGAGTGACCGAGCTCCTCCTGAGTGACCGTGACCGAGCTCCTCCTGAGTGACCGTGACCGAGCTCCTCCTGAGTGACCGAGCTCCTCCTGAGTGACCATGACGACTTCCTCCCGAGTGACCGTGACCGAGCTCCTCCTGAGTGACCGAGCTCCTCCTGAGTGACCGAGCTCCTTCTGAGTGACCGTGACCGAGCTCCTCCCGAGTGACCGAGCTCCTCCTGAGTGACCGTGACCGAGCTCCTCCCGAGTGACCGTGACTGAGCTCCTCCCGAGTGGCCGTGACCGAGCTCCTCCCGAGTGACCGGGATGAGCCCCTCCCGAGTGACCGAGCTCCTCCTGAGTGACCGAGCTCCTCCTGAGTGACCGCTACCGAGCTCCTTCGAAGTGACCGAGCTCCTCCCGAGTGACCGAGCTCCTCCCGAGTGACCGAGCTCCTCCTGAGTGACCGAGCTCCTCCTGAGTGACCGTGACGAGCTCCTCCCGAGTGACCGTGACCGAGCTCCTCCTGAGTTACCGTGACGCAGCTCCTCCTGAGTGACCGTGACGAGCTCCTCCCGAGTGACCGTGACCGAGCTCCTCCTGAGTTACCGTGACGCAGCTCCTCCTGAGTGACCGTGACGAGCTCCTCCCGAGTGACCGAGCTCTTCCCGAGTGACTGAGCTCCTCCTGAGTGACCGTGACCAAGCTCCTCCTGAGTGACCGTGACGAGCTCCTCCCGAGTGACCGAGCTCCTCCCGAGTGACTGAGCTCTTCCTGAGTGACCTAGCTCCTCCCGAGTGACCGAGCTCCTCCCGAGTGACTGTGACGAGCTCCTCCCGAGTGACCGTGACCGAGCTCCTCCTGAGTGACGAGCTCCTCACGAGTGACCGAGTTCCCACTGAGTGCCCAAGCGCCTCCCGAGTAACCGAGCCCCTCCCGAGTGACCGAGCTCCTCCCGAGTGACCGAGCTCCTCCCGAGTGACCAAGCTCCTCCCGAGTGACCGTGACGAGCTCCTCCTGAGTGACCGAGCTCCTCCTGAGTGACCGAGCTCCTCCTGAGTGACCGAGCTCCTCCTGAGTGACTGTGACGAGCTCCTCCCGAGTGACCATGACCGAGCTCCTCCTGAGTGACGAGCTCCTCACGAGTGACCGAGTTCCCACTGAGTGCCCAAGCGCCTCCCGAGTGACCGAGCCCCTCCCGAGTGACCGAGCTCCTCCCGAGTGACCGAGCTCCTCCCGAGTGACCGTGACGAGCTCCTCCTGAGTGACCGAGCTCCTCCCGAGTGACCGTGTCCGAGCTCCTCCTGAGTGACGAGCTCCTCACTAGTGACCGAGTTCCCACTGAGTGCCCAAGCGCCTCCCGAGTGACCGAGCCCCTCCCGAGTGACCGAGCTCCTCCTGAGTGACCGAGCTCCTCCTGAGTGACCGTGACGAGCTCCTCCTGAGTGACCGAGCTCTTCCTGAGTGACCGTGACCGAGCTCCTCCCGAGTGACCAAGCTCCACCTGAGGGATCTCTAAGAGATCGCCCAGCCACCCTGCGGAGAAAGCTCACTTCGGCCGCCTGTATCCGGGATCTTGTCCTTTCAGGCATGACCCACAGCTCATGACCATAGGTGAGAGTAGGAACGTAGATTGACTGGTAAATGGAGAGCTTCTCCTTGTAGCTCAGCTCCTCTTCACCACGACAGACCGGTACATCGACCGCATCACTGCAGAAGCTGCACTGATCCGTCTGTCAATCTCCCAATCCATCCTTCCCTCACTCGTGAACAAGACCCTCAGATACTTGAACTCCTCCACTTGAGGCAGGAACTCTCCACCAACATGAAGTGGTGCCACAAGCCACCCTTTTCCGACTGAGAACCATGGCCTCGGATTTGTAGGAGCTGATTCTCATCCCAGCCACTTCACACTCGACAAAGGGCAGTCCTGCCAGAGTCCAACATGCACCATCAAGTGTGACTTACTGCCGGCGAAGCGAACCAATCTCCTGCTCCGCTCGTACAGGGACTGGACAAGCCTCTAACAAAGGGCCCCGGACCCCATACTCCCAGAGCACCCTCCACAGGACACCGCCTTCACAGTCGAATGCCTTCTCCAAATCCACAAAGCACATGTGGATTGGTTGGGCAAACTCCCATGAACCCTCCAGCACCCTGGAGAGGGTATAGAGCTGGTCCAGTGATCCATGACCGGGACGAAAACAACACCGTTTCTCCTGAATCAGAGGATCTACTATTGGCCGAATGTTGAATATAATGTATAATAATGCAATGGGGGGATATTTGTGGGTCCTGATAATGCCAAATGTCTGATGTTACCAGTAAAAACTGGCCTTCATTATTTTAAATATATCTAGTCAGTGAAAGAGTGCAAGCATATTCGACTAAAATAATTCAGTATTTTCAGATTCAGAATCATGAATATTGTTATTCTGGTGTCTCTATTGTCCTGTGCGTTGGGTTTCCAGCACCGAGTCCAAGCCTGTTCATTTACACACACAATTTAAGACCAGATTTAGTATTTTAAATCAACAGTTAATTTTTTGTTAACCTTTATTCATGTCTTGGAGTATCGCAATAATATCCTGTAGTGAGTTCAGTTTGGAGAAACGTATCGAATCGTGACATGAGGGAATCGCGACACCACTATAAACACACCATCTCTAGGTTATGGTGTTAAAATAATGTGGGAGAAACGACATTTTAAGAAGACAGTGTCTGAGACTCTTGCTAGCCCTTGTGACAAAGAAGAACATACTTTAAAAAAGATTATTATTATGGAAATAATACACTTTATAAGAATATACTTCTATAGAATAAACTTATATATAGTGTGAACTGCATGTAATGTTTTCAGACAGTTAATTGCATGTTTTTTGCAGTTGAAATTAAAATGTATTATTGTTTAAATTTTAGTGCTGCGATTAATCATGTATATATTTAAGAAAAATGTGTTATTTATATGTAGTATAAATTATGTATAAATATATACAGTATATGCAAATATTTCTTAAATATATGCATGCATATGTGTGTATTTATATATATACAAAATAATTGTACACAGTACACACACATGTATTATGTAAACACAAATTGTTATTTTCGATCCGATTAATGGTTGCCCAGCACTATTAAATGTATATTACATCCTTTGTCTTTGAAATATGGTTAAAGTTACTGCTGACAAGCATTTATGATCAACTAAAATATACTTTAAAGTCAAATTACACATTAGTAAGGAAGTTTACAATTTAGTACATAATTAACTTTAAATGTAATACTAAATAACACACTACAGTTCAATTTTAATAAAGCACACTACATTGTTCTTTACTATGTTGGTCAACACATCAAAACAAGTGCACTTCTTGAAAACATAATGATTTGAAATGTACTTTAAAGTAAAACTTTTCATTTGAATGAAATGAAAGTGCATTTAAAATGCTTTTATTTGATTAATATTACATTATCTGCAAGTACAGATTCAGTAAATATTAAGTTAAGTGCACTTATTTTCTCAAGGGAAAGCTAATTTCATAGCTAATATAAAAAAAATGTTAAATTGTGAAAATAACAGATTGATTGTAAGTGGTGCACAATAAACACAGTACAGATCACTAGTGTGTTGTTTGAGTGCATGTGTCATAATTAATCACCGACACACTTCTGTTACCAAGAACACACAATGTAGAGTCGTGATTGGCTACAGGGATAATGCAAAGTTCAAATCTCTTGGTTTCAATGCACCTTGTTGAAGAAACAGCCAGATGTGTGTGTGAGGATGAGCTGCAGATGCATGTGAACTGAAGGCTGGTTGTGTGTGTTGCAGTCTGGAGGAGTGTGTGTTGATCCACACGGATATCCGTAACTCCATCACGGGCACGACTCTGCGCAGGACCAGCGCTGTGAGCGGCGGATGGGACGATCCCAGCAAGAGCTTCCAGGACGCGTTATCCTGGATCAACCAGAAGAAGGTCTGAAACACACACAC
>NW_027509200.1:3080000-3140000 GCF_051911475.1 Siphateles boraxobius | reverse complement strand
TTTTGGTCTTTATATGATGAAATGAGAAGATTGCAGATGTTGGTGTTGTATGTTGTTCATGTGTGTGTTTGTGTGTTGCAGAGACTCATTGAGACGGCACCCTTCGGTGAAGATGCTGACACCATTAAACAGCAAATCCTGAATCACAACAAGTTCCACAGTTCGATCCAGAGAAGCTTGGAGGTGGACCGAGCTCGGGATGAGCTGGTACGAGGACTGACGCTCTTTCACATCTAATCCCAGTTCATGTCCTTCATATGATGATGTCATTTGAGTGGGGATAGTAAATAGATAGAACTACACGTGTGGAAACACAGATAAAGTGTTAAAGCATTCGGAATTGGATGCCTAATTCATGATTATGATAAAAATCAAAGACTGTGTGTGTGTGTTGTTTCACTGAGAGTGTGACGAGTGTGTTTGTGCTTCAGCTGCAGAGCCGAGAGAAGGCTGGACTCCACGCACTGGACCAGGAGTGGGACAATTTACAGGTCAGATGACCAAACACACTCACAAACATCCACTGATTCTGACTCTTGACTCTGATTCAGACTTTGATTCTGACTCTGATTCTGACTCTGATTCAGACTTTTATTCTGACTCTGATTCTGACTCTGATTCTGACTCTGATTCAGACTTTGATTCTGACTCTGATTCAGACTTTGATTCTGACTCTGATTCAGACTCTGATTCTGACTCTGATTTTGACTCTGAGTCTGATGCTGATTCTGACTCTGATTCAGACTTTGATTCTGACTCTGATTCAGACTTTGATTCTGACTCTGATTCAGACTTTGATTATGACTCTGATTCAGACTTTGATTATGACTCTGATTCCGATTCTGAGTCTGATTCAGACTTTGATTCTGACTCTGATTTTGACTCTGAGTCTGATGCTGATTCTGACTCTGATTCAGACTTTGATTCTGACTCTGATTTTGAGTCTGATTATGACTCTGATTCTGATGCTGATTCTGACTCTGATTCTGATTCAAACTTTGATTCGGACTCTGATTCCGATTCTGACTCTGATTCTGACGCTGATTCTGACTCTGACTCTGATTCAGACTTTGATTCTGACTCTGATTCTGACTCTGATTCAGACTTTGATTCTGACTCTGATTCAGACTTTGATTCTGACTCTGATTCTGACTCTGATTCAGACTTTGATTCTGACTCTGATTCTGACTCTGATTCAGACTTTGATTTTGACTCTGATTCTGACTCTGATTCTGACTCTGATTCAGACTTTGATTCTGACTCTGATTCTGACTCTGCTTTTGACTCTGATTCAGACTTTGATTCTGACTCTGATTCTGACTCTGCTTCAGACTTTGATTCTGACTCTGATTCTGACGCTGATTCTGACTCTGATTCTGACTCTGATTCAGACTTTGATTCAGACTTTGATTCTGACTCTGACTCTGATTCAGACTTTGATTCTGACTCTGATTCAGACTTTGATTCTGACTCTGATTCAGACTTTGATTTTGACTCTGATTCAGACTTTGATTCTGACTCTGATTCTGACGCTGATTCTGACACTGACTCTGACTCTGATTCAGGCTTTGATTCTGACTCTGATTCTGACTCTGATTCAGACTTTGATTCAGACTTTGATTCTGACTCTGACTCTGATTCAGACTTTGATTCTGACTCTGATTCTGACTCTGATTCAGACTTTGATTCAGACTTTGATTCTGACTCTGATTCAGACTTTGATTCTGACTCTTATTCTGACTCTGTTTTTGACTCTGATTCAGACTTTGATTCTGACTCTGACTCTGATTCAGACTTTGATTCTGACTCTGATTCTGACTCTGATTCAGACTTTGATTCAGACTTTGATTCTGACTCTGATTCAGACTTTGATTCTGACTCTTATTCTGACTCTGTTTTTGACTCTGATTCAGACTTTGATTCTGACTCTGACTCTGATTCAGACTTTGATTCTGACTCTCATTCTGACTCTGTTTTTGACTCTGATTCAGACTTTGATTCTGATTCTGACTCTGATTCTGACTCTGATTCAGACTTTGATTCTGACTCTGATTCAGACTTTGATTCTGACTCTGATTCAGACTTTGATTTTGACTCTGATTCTGACTCTGATTCAGACTTTGATTCTGACTCTGATTCTGACTCTGCTTCAGACTTTGATTCTGACTCTGATTCTGACTCTGATTCAGACTTTGATTCTGACTCTGATTCTGACGCCGACTCTGACTCTGATTCAGACTTTGATTCTGACTCTGATTCTGACTCTGATTCAGACTTTGATTCTGACTCTTATTCTGACTCTGCTTTTGACTCTGATTCTGACTCTGACTTTGATTCTGACTCTGATTCAGACTTTGATTCTGACTCTGATTCAGACTTTGATTCTGACTCTGATTCAGACTTTGATTCTGACTCTGATTCAGACTTTGATTCTGACTCTGATTCAGACTTTGATTCTGACTCTGATTCAGACTTTGATTCTGACTCTGATTCTGACGCTGATTCTGACACTGACTCTGAGTCTGACTCTGATTGTGACTCAGATTGTTATTTCATGTGCTTTACAGGTAGTTCAAAATGTAGAAGTTATGTATATTATGAAATTTGTATATGCAGTGCTTTGAAAAAACATTTTAGGATATACTGTACAGATACTGGATTAGGATTTTACTGTCAAAAGATATGATAAAGCATATATTTTTAGCAAATGACCCTTTGTAATGATTTGCGCAGCTTAAATAGACATTGGAAAGGGTTAAAGCTGAATCTGACTGCATTCACACGCGTGATCGTTTCTCCTTCTCTACGCACAGAAAATGTCTCATCTGCGCATGTCTCAGCTGCGAGACCTGCAGGGCATCATCGAGGAGATCTCCGGAGCCATCATGTGGGTCAACGACCGAGAGGAGGAGGAGCTGGTGTTCGACTGGGGCGATAAAAACCTCGACACATACATCCCTCGCAAACAGGAGAGCTACTCGGTGAGACACACACACACACACACACATTAACTCCATCCATCTGCAGTCTGTGCAACACAGGCTGAGCGAGTCTAGCTATCTAGTAGCCTAATACGGGTTCATTTTATCATGCAACATAAACTAACAATGAACAATACATATATTAATTGGTAACTCTTTACAATAAGGTTAATTGAGTTAACATGAACTAATAATGAACAATACTTCTTCAGGATTTATTAATCTTAGTTCATGTTAATTTCAACATTTACTAATACATTATTAAAATCAAAGGTTGTATTTGTTAACATTAGTTAATGCACTGGGAACTAACATGAACAAACAATGAACAGCTGGATTTTTTTATTAACTAACATTAAAAAAGATGAATAAATACTGTAACAAATGTATTGCTCATGATTAGTTCATGTTAGTAAATACATTAACTAATGTTAACTAATGAACCTTGTTGTAAAGTGTTACCTATTAATCTATTTATTAAAACTATCAAGCATGATTTTAGCTTATAATGTATGTGGTTCCTGCTAGAAACTGATGAGTGATCTGGAAGAGAAAGAGAAGGAGCTGAACAAGCTGAAGACGAAGGTGGACAACCTCCTGAAGAACCAGCACCCAGCGTCAGAGAAGATCCAGGTGAGTGACCAGTGCGCTTGACCCGCTTCAAACCCCTGACAAATCTCTCATCCTCATGACAGTTTTTCAAAGCTCTGGATTCCTGACGACATGGCCTGAAAAAAGAGATTTGAATCATTTATCATGAATGTGATTCACAGCTGTGATTTTTACATGTGTCTGTGACAGGCGTGCTGGAGATCAAATATGACAAACATATGCAATCACTAGCGATCAGAACTGTGCTTATTGTGCTCAATCTGTCATTTTTACAACTATAAAGAAATGTGAAAATATTTGCTATGAAATTAGCTTTAAGTTCACTTAACTGTATTGAGTGTGTACTTGTACTACAGATATTATATTACAGATAATATAATATTAAAAGGCCATTTAAGTACACACTTTTAAAATGAATGATTTCAAATGAAAAGTTTTACTTTCAAAGTACATTTTAAATCATTATGTTTTAAAGAAGTGCACTTATTTTGGTGTGTTGACTAACATTCTTGATTATAATTGAACTGTGATGTTTAATTCAGTATTACATTGAAAGTTTATAGGTTTTAAATGTATTTAATTGCAGTTTCGTCATTACAGATGTACAAAATTAATGCGACCGCAGCTTTAGGCTGTAAAAACATGTCTCATGTGTGCTATAATCTCGCAGCTTATGGAGTGGAGGTTTCCTAGTGTGATTTTTCTCAAGCAAACAATAAAACGAGTGAAAACTGATCCTGAGCCATATATAGAGGCCAGAGAGACACATGTGGTGGGCTCTTTTCGTTTTTTTGACAATCACATAGTAATAATTTTCCATAGTTAGTAATTTTACTATAATATTCGTCAGTTAAATTAGCTCGAGTCACTTGGTATGCAGACTCAGATCTTGTATTAGGCATACGTTAGTTTGTTGTGTTGAAGCGTCTGGTTTACGTAATGCTTTATGATGTTAAGATGACCTGTGAACGAGCTCTTTTCTCTGCTTCTGTCAGGCTTACATGGACACGCTGCAAACCCAGTGGAGCTGGTTACTGCAGATCACCAAGTGCATCGATGTTCACCTGAAGGAGAACGCCGCGTACAGCCAGGTGAGGCTCTTGGATTTACAGTTCAAACGACTGGTCAAGGGTTAGAGATGGACAAAATGATGATATACTGTATATTGTTGGGACAAGTACTGAAAATCACTAAAATCACTCAAATAACATATTTAAACTAAGAAATAAAAATTTCTTCATGGCTTAAAATATCTTGAATGTAACTCGACACCCTTGCCTCATTTAGTATGCGTGGTTCTATGAATATGCAAATGAGCCCCGCCTCCACTCACTCACTCACTCAGAGATCCACTGGTTGAAGATCACACGTTGATCTGATTGGTTACAAGGTAGTTTGTGACGTCAGAAACACCAGCGATTTCAAAGCGTGTTTTTGAGACTTTGGTTCACTGCAGTTTTAAGCAGAAAATACTCAGCAATGCTGTCGACTTATGAATTTACACATGGTTTGTCTTAAAGCATATTAAAAACACCACATAGACATATAAACAACATTAAAAGCTGGATTTTCACCACAGAGGGACTTAAAGAGAACGTGAATAGTAGAGAAACACTTCGGATGTGTGTCACAGTGTCAGATCTGTGCAATTACTGAACAGGAAGGGATATTCTGGGTTCAGTACAAGCTAATCTTAATCAGCAGCACTAATGTTGATGACCACCAAAACATCTTAATCTGGGTTAAAATCTGTAAACATTTAAATGCGTTTTAAAAATTATAGTCACGAGACATAAACAGGTTTTTAATGTGTGGAAAAAGCACCTACTTTATTAAACATTTTTATGTAAAGTTACATCCCATTTTATCAATTTGTTGCCATGCCCAGGTAATTTATGAAAGATTATATATAATAATACATAAATCAGTTTTAACAGAATTTTAGTGAAAGTGCTTTTGATTCCTTCTAAAATTGGGCCTGTGTACATTGTAAAAGTGCCTCACTGTAACCTTGATTTATGCTCAATTATGTTTTTGTCCTCATTAAGTAGGTTTACATGCACAGTTATAATTGAGCTACTGTCTAAGTGTAGATGACACAATGCATGTATATTTTAAGGAATGACATGTTGCATATTTCAGGGTTATTATCATCATATTAGAAACTTAAACTATTAAAAACATGTCTGCTAACTGTCAGCTGAAATCAAATCAATTAAAATTATTAGTTAAAAAACTAAATGAAAATGAGAAAAATTGCCTTTACAATAAACTTGAAGTTGAAGCATTAAACTTATTAACTGGAAATAACTAAAATTGAAAGCCACAGTTCCTTTGCATTGTAATTGCATTGAAAAGAGCAACCAGTCTGTTATTCAGCATTTCTCTTTTGTGTTCTATGGGAATCATTCTATGGTTGATTCATTCGTTCTATGGAGGAAATAAGTCATGAAGCTGATTTAAGTTTTATTTTTGTTTTTATTCCTTTGTAGTTCTTCAAGGAGGCGAACCAGACGTACGCCAGACTGCAGAAAGACCACGAGGGGATGCGTAAGAAGTTCACCTGTGACAAAAACACATCTCTGGAGAATCTCATAGAAATGCTCAGAACCCTGGAGGTACGACTGCTGCAAAGTCAAACACCTGTAGAGTTAAACACGTGCGCTACACCAGTCCCTCTGTGCTCACTGAGTCCTGTGCATGTTGGTGTGTGTGTGTGTAGAAAGAGAAGGAGAGGATGATGGAGAATAAGAGGCAGGTGCAGACGCTGGTCAGCAAGTCCAAGAACATCGTGTGTCTGAAGTCCCGTAACCCAGAGGAGAAGAGCAGTGGTCAGGTCATGGTGAAAGCTCTGTGTGACTTCAAACAGGATCAGGTGAGTCTCATCCTTCAGACATGCATGTATACTGTATATAAGTGAAGTCTTTATGAATCATTCATTCAATAGATTTGTTATATCTATTAAATTGCATATATAACTAATCTATTGAGTGAATGATTCAATGACTCACTCACAAAGACTTGTTTCATTACTGGATGAATCAGTGTTTTTAATCGAATCTCTTGAGTAAATGATTCAATGTCCATGTTTAACAGTCACTTGTCTCCACCTACTGGTGTAACAATGTAATTACACAATCTTTATTTGAAGTGTCAAGTTACTTTTAAAAGCTGATTTACTGTATTTTGATCGCTACCGTAGACATCGGTGTTTATATCCGAACTATAAACTTTTATCCCAGTACTTCTGTGATTAATATGAATGATTATAAGGCAGAAATAATGATACTGTGAGGTTGAAAAGACTGTTTCATATCTTTACAACGGCTCTCTCTGGATCAGATCTGAATCACTGTGATCAGACTTGTCAAAGGTTTAATAGACGGAGCTGAATCACTGTCTTTCAGGAATAAGGGTGTTTGAATCGAGATCGAGATCGAGATCTTTTAGCTATTAATCGTGCAGCTCTACCTTGGAGGACACAGAGTTCATGGTGTGTTCAAGTCCTTCTAGGAAGTTCGTATTAATGAGTTGGGAAGTCGTAATTACGACGTCAGTCACTTTCGTCTGAGCAAGACAGTGGTGTTCCTTTTAGGGCTGCCCCCAAATAGTCGACTAAATGTTAGTCGATATGAGGAGGGCTTGGTCGAATACATTTTCATTAGTCGGTTAGTCGCAAAAAAAAAAAAAAAAAAATTCACGTGAAAAAATTACGCTATCAGGGGCTGCGCAGTCAGTGTATGACATGACATCAAAGCAACGAGAGATCAACGAGATCTCGTGCCTCGCGGTATACCAAAGCGCACTTGTGGGAGAGGTGTCTGGCTGATGCTAATAATTATGTCAGGAAAAAAGTCCAAAGTGTGGGATCATTTTGAAAAGTCGAAGGACGACCCTAAAAAGGCTGTTTGCAAACTCTGAAGCAGCTATAAACGCCTCCACTGTATCCCTTCCACATCCACTCCATCAGAGCGCATCTTTTCAAAGGCCGGCTTCATTGTGAACAAGTCGAGAAGCTCCCTTCTTCCCAACAATGTGGACAAGCTGGTGTTCCTCTCACATAATATGAAAAAAATAAAATCGAATTGAAAGCTTAGGTAAGAATGCTTAATTTCCTTTTTGTAGTGTTTCTGTTTGCTATCCGTTAGGCTATATTTAAAAAAACGGGTACTTTTATAACGGGTAGGCTATACAAATAAATAAATATTATTTTTATTTATTCGTTTTTATATAATGCAGAAGTTGTTTTTTATTCTGTTAGAAAAATTAGTCTGATGTTTGCAATTTGTTGTTTCAGGTCAAGACTCATCCGTCGTCGTTCTTTAAATTAGCCTATTTGTTCCACATTTTGTCTTAAATATAGCCTAGTTGTTCTAAACAATTTAATCAAATACTTAGCCTGTTGATTTGTTTGCCGCCTTCTTTTTTTATTCTAAGTTTTGCCGTTGTGCCATGTGCGTTTATTAAATTATTCGTTTTTGTTAATTTTCCTTTTGAACGATATAAAAATTATATTAATTTAATTTTCCACTGTATTTTTATACCAAACAGAGTTTTTGCTACAGTATTTATTTATTTTTTGCCTTGTTTTGTACTAGGCCTAAGTTACTAATAAGTTTATTTAATTTATTTTAAAGAACGAATTTTAGTTTATTTAATTCAAAACTGTTTTTTTTACATGTAACTGTTACAGTTTGTATTATTGATAATAAATTATTAAAATGCACAGGCAGTCTGATTGCTGTTTTTATGTTATAATTAGCCTATGTGTCCTAAGCACTAGCGCTGTATACTTTAAACGCTTTACTATTCTGTTTTAAGAGCTTAATTTTCATTTTGAACGCGCTAATATCATGCTTTAGCATTGTCTGTCATATGGAAGTGTTAAACTTCAACTTGGACTATACCTTTCCTTGTATATACGCAAGTTTTTATATTAATATCATAAATGAACGATTATTCGACTAATCGCTAAAATGCAGGAGTGTTAGTCGACTAGGAATATCTTTAGTCGGGGGCAGCCCTAGTTCCTTTCTCTTCACAACTCTTCCCTGCCAATGTTTTTTTTTTTAAGTTGCCAGCCATCACCAGCATTTTTGATAATTTTTTGTTAATGTTTTGTGGTATAAATTTTAACGTATTTTGTGTTTTTAACTGTGTTTTGATCTGGAGATTCTGAACTCTTTCATAAGTTGTGTAAGAGCGCCCCTTAATGTATACCAGTTAAAACATGGAAAGTCGAAAATTCTGTCAATGGCGGGAAGTATTAATTAACTACACAAAAATACAAGGTATTTTAGTTACACTGTATTTTAAGGTGTCTGTGTTTTAGTGTAATTATGCATTAAAGTACTGAGTAATAATAATTGACTACATGTACTGTAGAGTTAGGGTTTGGTTTAGGGTTAGTTTCATGTAATTATGCATAATTTATAGTTTTTACTATAGTAACTACATGTAACGTGTAACAAGGACACTGTAAAATAAAGTGTTACCATTTTTTTACTATACTTCGTGAGAATTGCTGCATATACCAGGCACATAATAACTTTTTCAGTTTCTGAGAAGAGTAAACATTAATTTTCAACAAAAAATTACCATCAACTATAGACGTTGCATCCATTGATTCTGCCATGTTTTTCATTGAACACTCCCACTCTTAGTTATGACTTTGTGTAGGCGTTCATGTGAGTGAACATGACTTGAACGCACCAGCCTTCTGCTGTCATTTTCAAGTGAACCCAAAGATCTTGTTTAGTTGTTTCAGATGTCATTTAACACTAGAACAAAATTGAATATGTAAATGCACAGTGCATGTATTTCTGATGTTTCTGCAAACCCATGTGAAACAATGAAACACTGTGTGTGTGTGTGTGTGTGTGTTAAAGAAGGGGATTCTGAAGAACAACGAAGGCATCCTGAAGGACAACACGCAGCGCAGCAAGTGGCACGTCACCGGACCTGGAGGACTGGAAATGCTGATACCATCCGTGTGTCTGATCATCCCACCGCCGAACCTTCTGAGCATCAGTCTGGCACAAAAGTACGACAAAAACACACATGCACACAGATCACAGAGCAACTAACAGTGTTATAGAGCAGATATGCATTGATTCATTTATTGGCTGACAGGAACGACCAGTTCTATGAAGCCATCATGTCCGTCTGGAGTCAGATGTACATCAACATCAAGAGTCTGATTTCCTGGCAGTACTGCATGAAGGACATTCAGCACATCAACTCCCTCACGCTCACAATGGTATGAGATGAGAGCTTATTGCCCTCCAGTCGCTTTTGGATGCTTACCGTTCCATAAATAATAATAAAATCATTATATATTTGCGAATTTATGAACAAGAACAAATACCTGCCAATGGGGTAAAAAGAAATACTTAATTCAAAGGGAAAATAAAATATTTTTTCTGACCTCACTGGCAGGTATTTCTTCTGGTTTTGTGCAACAAAAAAAAAAAACACACTTCAGTTTGCTTTTTCAGAAACCAAGAGTTAATATCTTAAGTCTCTTTTTTCTTTTTAAGTAAATGTATCTTGATTTAAAGAATGTTTCATCTATTTATACTCGAAAACAAGTCAAAACCACTAAGTGAGAAAATTATTATTTTGTAGTGTGTAAAGCCACTTTGATTTTATCTTTGGTTTTATATGGAACCATGTTTCACCAATGTCTCATCCTATGGCTGCTTTAGTGAATCTTAATTAAACTCATTCAAAGATTTTTTTAGGGCCCCAAAGGCAGATATTTCTTCTGGTTTCAAGCAAAAACTCATTATATCTTAATATCTATTTTTGCTATGTATCTTGGTTTAAGAATGTTTTAGATATTTATACTAAAGAATGTAAGAAAGTCATTATTTTGTAGTTTGTAACTTGATCTGTGGTTGCATATGGAACTATGTTTCTCCAATGTCTCAATCTATGGGTGCTTTAGTGAATCTTTTATCTGTTTTAGCTGTCACAAATGCGTCCTGAGGAGTATCGCAACATTATTAAGAGCCTGGAGATTCACTACCAGGGGTTCATGCGTCACAGTCTTGGCTCTGAGATGTTTGGCGATGAAGACAAGAGAAAGATGGAACAGCAATACGCTGGAGCACAATCCCATTACGACCAGCTGGTGATCCAACTGCCCAACTATAGTAAGACCAAAGACACGTTCAACACATCCAGTCACATGTACTAATTAATATAAAACGGTTAGTTCCAATCCTTGATTCTGATTGGTCAATAGCTGTGTTTTATTTATTTGTGAGAGATCTAGTAAGCGAGTGTACCTACATTTACAGTAGATATAGCATTTTCCTTCAGGTCAGTAATAAAAAAATATTCGTAGTAAAAAATCTGTTTGAATGTCCGCTGCAATATCTTGTCCTTTTAACGGTTAAGGGGTTTTCCCGTGCCCGGACACGTATAGTCATTTGTCAGTTGCGTCTTGCTTTTAAAACAAATTTTAGTGCTTTCCATATAAAAGTATTTAGACTGGCTGACTCACTCATAAAGACAGTCTTTGCCACCATCCAATGGCAAAATAATGTAACTTCTGTTGCTATTCACAGTCAGGGACTACTTTTTCCAGTGGAAGGAAGGCTTTTAGTGATTTTATTTCATGAAAGTTGCATTGATGCATATTTTGTGGCTTTGATATTTGTATTGTGTGGTAACCGTTTAAAAAAAATCAATAAGGTACTTCAGGCTAGTGCTGTATTGTGAATGCTTTGTGTTTAAAGCCGTTTGCAGTGTCACCGTCCAGCAAACTGCATGCGCTCGTAGGTGGCCGTCCAGGCAGAGTGCGGTGCTTCATTCCCGGCTTGGAGAGCCTAGACCCGCGGTCCTGGAGGACCGGCTGGAGCAGAGGGTGTCCCGCAACGGGCCATTTGGGTTGTGGGAGAAGGGGAGTGCCCCTTTCTCCCTGGGAGTCTAGCGCTTGGCTCTGGAGGCCTCGGGCCTCTCGTACCTTATTTCTTACATATACAGGACTTAAGATGTCCATCCCTGATTTAGGATGACTTCATTTAATTACTGTTGCTTTACAAAGGAGTTGTATTTGTCTTTCAGGGGATAAAGGAGGGAAAACTGATGTGGGGAAGGTGGAGACAGATGGGAAGGTGACGGCTGGAAAGAGGGTGGTGACAACATCTGAGCAACATCTGGTGAAGGGTGGGAAGACAGTCTCCTCGGGGCTGAATGTCAATCTCATGTCAGACCTGAGCGCTCTTAGACGCAGACTAGAGGGAGCGGAGGCCGGCTTGACTCAGCATCTCCACGTGCCTCTGAAGGAGAACAGTGTACAGCAGTACTCACAAAGACTTGTGCTGCTGCAGGTACTATCACACAATTAAACATCACTACCAGTGGCATAGTCTGCTGGAACAACCAGTGATGGACCAATATATTGGCCAAGCTGATTATCAGCCAATAATTGGATTTCCAGCATTATTATTCAAGCATAAACATATAACATTTGCCTCATAACCATATAGCAAGTACATTTTTTATTTAATAAGTTCATTTGCATAACAATCTGTTTTGTCAGGGTGTACATCATGATCTGGACACCATCCAGGACGAGTACCTGCAACTGAGGGAAAGGATTTTAAGAGAGCTGGATGGAAGCACTAACCAAGAGCAGACAAAGTACCTGCGTTCTGAACTGGACCTCATCAACCAGAAACTGGGCAGTCTGCAAGGATTCTCAGCCGCATATATACAGAGGCAAGAGCATTTAACAAGGACCTATTCTTCTTTTCTCCATGTTCCTCTTTCTTTAGTGTGTAATGTTGCTGTTTGAGCATGAAAAAGCTTTGCCAAGTTCCAGTTATTCTCTATATCAGTGTCAGTGTTTCTGAACTCCCTGAAACGGCTCCATTGTAGTCTTGAGTTTTCTTCCGGCCAATCAGAGCAGAGTAGACCAATCACAACAGACTGGACCGTCTGACCAATCAGAGCAGAGTAGACCAATCACAACAGCCTGGGTCATCTGACCAATCAGAGCAGAGTAGACCAATCACAACAGACTGGGCCATCTGACCAATCAGAGCAGAGTACACCAATCACAGCAGACTGGGTCATCTGACCAATCAGAGCAGAGTAGACCAATCACAACAGACTGGGCCATCTGACCAATCAGAGCAGAGTAGACCAATCACAACAGACTGGGCCATCTGACCAATCAGAGCAGAGCAGACCAATCACAACAGACTGGGCATCTGACCAATCAGAGCAGAGCAGACCAATCACAGCAGACTGGGTCATCTGACCAATCAGAGCAGAGTAGACCAATCACAGCAGACTGGGTCATCTGACCAATCAGAGCAGAGCAGACTTATACTTTTCTGGGGAAGTGTTTCATAGGTGTTTGTGTGTGTTTCCAGGCTCACTGCTCTTCAAGCTCTGATCAAGAGCCTCCTGCAGGCTGAGGATATCATTAAAGTCCACGAAGCTCGTCTTACAGAAAAAGAGACTTCTTCTCTTGATCTGAATGAAGTGGACAGATACCGCATGACTCTGAAGGTGAACTTAATATTTTAGTGTATATATCTTATATCTTAATATGACAGCTTGTCTTTTTCTAATCAGTGTGTGAATAAGACACGTTTCATCATTTAGAGTCATTTTGAGCCTAAACACATTTAGACTTTTATCTACCTATAGAATTACTGTTTCTACAATATAATTTAAATGGTGGTTGTCATCATAACCTGAATCCAGATCCGGATGTTCGCTAACAGTAAACATACGCTGCACACGTATTTAATTTTTTCTTTACCCCTAAACGAAGAACGAAGAAGAACTTTGCCGTGAGACCCCTTTTCAGTTGGTAAACATGATGACGTTTTTATGTGGGCGGAGCTTAGGTGGAGGCAGAACGATCCCCTTGGTCGCTTCACTAACGCTAGTTTGTAAGTTTTGTTAGCTTGTTTTTTAACAATGACGGGAGAAAACCAGATTTTATCTTAATGTGCAAGGTCACTCACTGTCCAGGACCGCGATTGTTATTTGCAAAAGTAAATTTTAACAGACGGAACCAGATTGGCCGACCCGTACACACTCACTCAATGGATGGAGGATCTGACAGGATTAACGTCACCTCGGTTGAGTGGCCTGACTTCTACACCTGATAGAGAAGCCGAGCGTAAAGACAAACTGAGGGCATATAAATCTTTAGATGCCTATAACTATGTGAAGAATGGTCTTGACTTGTGGCAACATTACATTGCGCGGCCCTGCCCAGCGCCAAGGCCAGAAGACGACAATGTAAAGAGTGACATTACAGTGCAATTTTAATGATGTGAATATTTTCTAGAAAAAGAAAAAAAAATGTATTAAATTATATTAATTAACTATGTATTTTATTATTTTTTCTTACCAGGTTCTTCAAAAAGTCTATCACAATCAATCACAACAATGTTTACAATCATAGATGATTCACAAATAATCACAATAATTTAGAAAACATTATGCTATAAAATTTCAAATTGGATCCTGTAGGTGATTCTTGCACCCAGAAACACAACAAGATGACATTTAATAAAAATAATAATAATTTAAGATCCTTATTATGTAGCCGAATCTGTGCTGGTTTGTATTGGCCGCCTCCAGTTTTCACTTTTTTTTGCCTCCAGCTAACGCCGTGACGTGATTGTGACGTCGGCGCCTTAACAAGGCACAGGTTAATAGAAATCAATCACTACGGTAACCAACAAGGGTAACTATAGAAACAAAGTAAAACAGGAACTAATCACAGGAAGTAAACACTGGAACAATAGGAGCAGAAAATACACTTCAATGTAAAAGTCCTAGAACACAGAACACACAAAACACAGGGAAAATCGTGACACCAGTACGTGACACTCATTGAATATCTTAACTTTTGGGATTTAAGATAAGTTTATCCTAACTTTAAGAGGTTATTATAAGAGGTAATGCTTTTTAAGAGAGCTTATTACGCATGTCTCCACAAATGACTCATTGTGACTCGAAATGATAGAGTAACATGATTTGCCTCATTTAATGTGATGTCTTGTGCCATGCAGAGCATGAAAGCAGATCTGGAGCAGAAGAAGGGTGTTTTGAAGGCTATGGAGTCGGAGCTGTCCAAGGCTGTTCACTGGAATGGTCAAATCGACAAATCTTTCCATCAGTGTGACGTCGACCTGTCCAGATACTCAGAGCTCGTAGGACAGATGACTGACCGCTGGCGCAGGATTGTGGCTCAGATTGATAGCAGGTGTGGAGAGATGTGGTGCTGCTTCTTCTTCTTCTGACATTGCCTTGAATTTCAACATGCACGACTGTTGTAGAAAGCATCACAGCATAATTATAGTTGTAATCCATTCCTTGCTTGTTTGTCAGGGTATGGGACCTGGAAAAACAGGAGAAACAGCTGAATCACTACAAGCAAACTAGCTCCATAATGAACAAATGGATTCAGGAAACACGTCAGCGGCAAGATGCCTTCCAGATTACTAAATTCAGCAGCTTGGAAAATTTAATTCACCACCTGGAACAGCAAAAAGTCAGTCCAATACACTAGCTGATGGGTGTTTTTGTAATTTATTTGTGTCAAATAATGAGCATTAGCTCAAGTGTTTTTTCAGGTTTTTTTTTATTAATTTTATTTCAGTTTTAGTTATTTTAGTAAATCAAGTTAAATGAAAATGAGAAATAAATGTTTGAAAGTCTGAAGTAAAATAATTTTTTACACAATTTCTTTTTTGTTTCAGTAAATTATATAACTCTGACTTGGATGAAATATGTCCTATTGAGAAAAATATTTTGTCAATGAACAGGCGCTGTATTCTGAGATAAAAGGAAAGAAAGAAAAAGTGGATGATGTGGTCAAAGACTCAGACACATGTGCTGCCTCCATAAAGGTGAGACTCATATTTTCTCTATTGCTTATTACAAGTACATGTAGAAATTTTGCAGAAGGCTGAGGTCCCAGATCACTGTTTTGACAGGACTATGAGCTCCAGTTGGCGTCCTACAGCGCAGGATTGGAGACGCTGCTCAACATTCCCATCAAGAAGACTATGCTTCAGTCTCCAACCACTGAACTGCGGCAGGAGGTAACCAAACCTTTCACATGCTGCACTCAACATCGTCAACCATAGGGACAGTTCACACAAAAATCACAATTCCGTCATCATTTACTCACCCTCAGGTTGTTCCAACCCTGTATGAGTTTCTTTCTTCTTCTGAACAAAAGAAGATACTGAAAAATATGGGTAACCAAACAGTTGCTGGACATTTATAGGGAAAAAAGTACTATGGAAGTCAATGGGTCCCGTCAACTGTTACTGGTTACTGACATTCTTCAAAATATCATCTTTTGTGTTCAGCAAGCAATTCTCTGGTTTGGTACAACTTTAGGGTTAGTAAATGATGATTTTAATTTTTGGGTGAACTATCTCTTTAACATCACAGTTCCCCTGATTAACTTTATTTTGATTGTATCCATACTCAACATATCTTCACTGACTTATAACTGTTTCACTAAAGGCAACGGAGCTGCAGACACACTACATAGAGCTCTTGACACGTTCAAGTGACTACTGCAAATTCCTTGGGGAAATGCAGAAAAACATGGAGGACTCAATGGTAAGCGTTGTGTCTCAGACAAGATGTGTTGTGAATATATCTTTCCAAATAATATAATAAAATAAATAAATAGCAATACTACTACTAATAATAATAAAAATATGTCAAAAGCACATAACGAAATGACTAAAACATTAACATGAAAACTAAAATATAAGCTTTTTAAAAATATTTATACAACTATAAAAATATATATAAAATATTTAAGTTATTTTAAAATATATAAAATAACTGTTTGTAAGAGGTTAACATTTCAAATTTAAGTAAAAATAGTATACGTAGGGACAGTATTTGGAGTTCAACAGACAAAAAAGGGACTCTCTGAATTATATAATATATAATGTTTTCTTTACATTTACAAGTAATTTGTTTGAAGACTATGAATGTGATTTATACTGAAGTGCACATATAGCAAAAGTGGCAAATAGTAAAACCGGTGGTTGAAAAAACTACTACACCTCTTAAAGTCCCCCTGTAGTCAATAATTGTATCCCTTAAAACTGCCTTAATGCATTAAAATATCTTGAATGTAACTCTACACTCCTGCCTCATTTAGTATGCGTGGTTCTATGAATATGCGAATGAGCCCCGCCTCCACTCACTCACTCACTCAGAGATCCACTCGTTGACGATCACACGTTGATCTGATTGGTTACAAGGTAGTTTGTGACATCAGAAACACCAGCGATTTCAAAGCGTGTTTTTGAGACTGTCTTTGGTTCACTGCAATTTTAAGAGAAAATACTCGGCAATGCTGTCGACTTATGAATTTGAACATGGTTTGTCTTAAAGCATATTTAAAACACCACACAGACACAGCTGGATTTTCACAGTGCTAGATTGAAGGACACTCGTTCAGGACACTACAGGTCATTCACTACATATGAGTCAAGTTAGCAGGTATAGGGTCAAGGCTGCATATTAGTAGTGCTGATGCCAAGTGTAGTACAAACAAGAAAACAAGAATGAAGTACAATGCTCAAATGCTTTTTTAGAAGTGAGACCTATTTGGTAGGGTTAAATTACATTCACTTAGTATTTTATTTATTTTTGTTTACCACCACTACTTAATATGGAATTTTCTTTTTAATTAGAGATGGAAGACTGAAATTGGGTGTTTGGAGGAGAATCTGAGACGTCACAAGGAGAACCTCGACGATCAAACCCGGAAGAACAAGTCACTGGAGGATAGTCTGACTCACTATCGGCTGGAGCTGACCCAGTCCAAAGAGCAGCTTATATCTATGGAGGAGTCGAAGAGAACCCAGGCTAGGCAGTTTAGTGCTGCTCAGGAAAGCCTGGACAGCACCCAGAATCAGCTAAAGGCATTACAAGACGAGGTCTCCCGCCTCACGTTTCTCATTGAGGATGAGAAGCGCAAGCGGAGGCTGGCTGAGGAGCGATACACCACCCAGCAGGACGAGTACGAGCTTGCTATCCGCAAGAGACAGAAGGAACTGGACGAGCTCAGCATGTCCAAAAGCCAGTTTGAAAGGGCCATCAAAGACAAAGAGCGGGAGATTGAGCGGCTGAAATTACAGCTAGAGGATGAGGCCTCCCGGAGAAGTGCAGCTGAAGCTGAAACCTCAAAGGTAAGATCGCAGTTGAGCCAGGAGATTAATAGCCTAAAGCAAACTTTTGAATCTGAGATCCACATCAACAAGACCAGTGTGCTCAAGTCAACACAGCAGAAAGATGAGGAATCGGCAACTCTGAGGCTTCAGATGGAGAGGTTAGCCTCTGAGAAAAGAGACCTGGAAGATGAACTTAGAAAGGTGAAGCTTTCGTTCTCCCACGTAGAAGCGGCACGGAGGAAAGCAGAAGAGGATGCACTGCAGCAGAGGTCTTCGGTGAGTGAGGAAAGCAGGAGCAAGAGGGAACTGGAGACACAGATCCAGCTCGTAATGCATCAAAGGGAAGAGACTGAAACAAGACACCGGATGGAACTGGCAGAAGCCAACAGAGTTGCTCAGGAAAGGGCCCGTGAGATCACCTTGCTGACCCAGAATCTACAAGACGAGACCCGAAAGAGGAAAGCCATGGAGGTCGAGAATCATAGCATCAGACAGTCTCAGGCTGAGATACTCGCTAAGCAAAGTTCAACCACTGAGGTCATTAACAAGTTAAAGATCTCTGAGCAAGAGTTCCTGGTGGTAAAGAGAGAGATGGAGATGCAAAAAAATGAAAAGAGCAAGTTGGAACAGAATGCCACCAGACTGCAGAGTCGCATCGTTGAACTGCAGTCCAAGGTGAACGAGTTGCAAGCTGAACTGGAGAAGGAGAAGAGGAATAATCAAGATGACCTCACGAAGAGGAAAAGGATGGAAACGGAGCTGGAGAGGGTGAACCAGATGTGCCGGGAATACACCACTACCATCACCACTCTACGGGTCCATCAAGAGCAGGAAAGTGTTTCTGGACGCAAGTATGAGCTGGAGCTTCGCAGCTCTAAAGGGGAGTTGGAGAGAATCCAGAAGGAGTACAAAATCACCTTAGAGAGTCTGACCAAAGTGAATGCAGAACTGAAGGCTTTGCAACAGCAGCTTCTACAGGAACAGGCCCTTGTCCGTGAGGCCAATCAACGAAACGATTCCCTCTACAAGACCATAGAGGAGAAGAGTCGAGCACTAAATGAGAGCAACAGCGAGATTGAGAAGTTGCAGAGCCTCACTCAGAATCTTACCAAGGAGCGTCTGCGGCTTGAGGAGGAACTGAGGAGTGTGCGACTGGAGCGAGACGATGTGAAGAGAAGCCTGAGCACCATCGACATTGAAAGTGCTTCCCGATTGTCTGCCATTCAGTTCCAGCTGCAAACCAGCAATAACAGAGCGCTGGAACTGCAGGAACTAATCAATGAACTGACTAAGGAGAGGGAAAGTTTAAGGGTGGAAATTGCCCGAATCCAAAAGCAATTCACGGAGGTATTTTTTTTTGAGCGACACAACTGATTTTTTTTTCTAAATCAGTTGAATCAAAAATACATCACTATTTTAAGTTATATCACAATGGCTTTGCTGGGTAACGCTTTACTGCATAATGTTTGAATGACCTTTGAAAGCACGTTTCCTGCTTAACACTGCATGGTTGCAATCTTTTTTCATATTTTCTCTGGTCGCCTAATTTTTGTTGTTTTATTCTAACCATGTTTGAATCATTCATTTTTTAATTGTGTGATACATAAATATTTCCTTTGTTAAATCCTCTGAATTAATCATAATCAGAAATATTTCTCTTTCTGTTTCCAGACTTCCATGATCATCCAACGATCTGATGCCAACTACAAAGAGATTGTGCAAGAGAGAGATAGTCTTTTAATCAAACTGAAGCTGTCGCAACAGGACAAAGACAAGCAGCAGCGATATGAAGAGGAGCTCAGGCGCATCAAACTCTCCTTGGAATCTGAGACGAAACAGAAGCAGCGTCTCCAGGATGAAGTTGATCGACTTACCAAGGATTTCAAGTACTGGAAAAGCCAATACGAGTTAAAAGAGGGGCAGATCAGACAGGGTGAGGTAGATAAAGACAAAGTTGAGAGAGACAGGGCCTCCTTTCTGAGTGAGATCCAAAGATTGACCGCTGAGCTGAGGAGTGTGGAAGAACGCTACAAGAATCGTCTTCAGACCTCGGACAAGGAAATCTCAGAGCTCTCCCGAAGGAAGGAGACTTTGGAAATTGAACTGAGGAGGTTGCAACAGCGTCCGGTCGCATCCTGTAAGAATACGCAGACGGATGAGATTTCCAAGCCTGTCTGTGAGGGTAGCGTCCAGAAATTCACAGTGAAAGGTCTGCGTGGAGAGGTCTCGCTCACGGAGCTAGTGGATTCCGACTTGCTTGATCAAACAGATTTGGATAAAATAAACCAAGGAAAACTAACAGGGAAAGATATCGAGCACAGACTTAGATCGTACCTGGGTGGCTCTGAGTGTATCGCTGGTATCTACGATGAGGCCAAGAATAGGGTCATGCCTTTTTACCAGGCTATGAAAGAAGGTCTGATTCGACGGGGAACCACACTGGAGCTCCTGGAGGCCCAGGCTGCCTCTGGTTTCATAATTGATCCGGTCAACAATGTCTGCATGACGGTGGAAGAGGCGTGGAGGAGAGCTCTTGTGGGAAAGGAGTTTAAAGACAAGCTACTCTCTGCTGAGAAGGCCGTGACAGGATACAAAGATCCTGCCACAGGAAACATAATCTCCCTCTTTCAAGCTATTGAGAAGGAGATCATAGAGAAAGGTCATGGAATTAGACTGCTGGAAGCTCAGATTGCCAGTGGCGGCATCATAGATCCTAAAGGGAGCCATCGAATTGATGTGGAAGTGGCGTACAGGAAAGGCTACTTTGACCGTGAAATGAATGAGATTTTGTCGTATGATGGCGACGACACCAAAGGTTTCTTTGACCCCAACACCCATGAAAACCTCACGTATCTGGATTTGAAAAAGCGGTGCATCACAGATCCTAAGACTGGGCTCATCCTTTTGCCTTTGAAGGACAAACAGAAGCCGAAGCAGGTGACCTCTCAAAAGAACACACTTCGCAAGAGGAGAGTGGTGATCGTAGACCCTGACACCGGTAAAGAGATGACCGTACGAGAAGCGTTCCACCGAGAGTTGATCGACTACGACACTTTTCTAGAGCTTTCCGAACAAGAGTGCGAGTGGGAGGAGATCACTATCGAATCTTCTGGTGAAAGCAGACGCTTCCTTGTTGATCGTAAAACTGGAAACCAGTATGACATTCAAGAGTCCCTAGAGAGGGGGATTATAGATAGACAAACCTTGGAGAAGTACCGTGCCGGGACTGTGACACTCACTGAGTTTGGAGCTCTGATCACAAGTAAAAGCAATAGTTCGGAGCTTGCCATCTGCTCCAGCAGTCCTGAGGATATTGCTAATTGCAGTAGTCCCACGCAGATCGCGCCATCATCTCCAACCATCCGCAAACGCTTTGCCAGTGTATCCATTACACTCTCCCCTCCATCTGATATTTTTGATGACCAGAGCCCCGTTGGAGCCATTTTTGATTCAGAGACCCTAGAGAAGATAACCATCCCTGAGGCACAGCGGCGGGGAATACTGGATAACCTCACCGCTCAGCGGCTCCTTGAAGCCCAGGTTTGCACTGGAGGAATTGTCAATCCTTCCACTGGCCAGAGACTCTCCTTGAATGATGCTGTACAACAAAGCATTATTGACGAAGACATGGCTATCAAGTTAAAGCCAGCACAGAAGGCATATGCAGGTTTTGTGGATGTGAAGACCAAGAGGAGACTTTCTGCCGCTGAAGCCATGAAGGAAAAGTGGTTGCCTTACGAGGCAGGGCAGAGGTTTCTGGAGTTCCAGTACCTGACCGGTGGACTTATAGATGCAGAAAATGGCCGCCGTCTGAGCATTGAGGAGTCTATCCGAAGAGGATGGCTTGACGGCAAAGGGGCACAAAAGCTGCAGGACACGAGGAACTACATTAAGAACCTCACCTGTCCAAAAACCAAACTTAAGATCTCATACAAAGAGGCAATGGATAACTGCATGGTGGAGGAGAACAATGGCATGAAGATGCTCCAGGCTACCTCCATGTCAACTAAAGGCATAAGCAGCCCGTACAACGTGTCGTCAGGACCAGGCTCTCGCACTGGATCTCGCACTGGCTCGAGAAGTGGATCACGCAGAGGCAGTGTTGACTACACCTCTTCAGTTTCTTACAGCTACACCAAATCTTAGCTATACAGTTAGTTGTGATGCCTATGCTTAGAGTGTACAATTTAAATTTAAGTAGGATTTTCTAATCAGGAGGATTTCAGTATGGGTTTGGGATACAGAATGTAGATTGACTTGTTTTAAACACATCTTCTTTTACTTACTTTCACTAGCACTGATACATTTTCTTGGGTGTTTGAAATGTCTTTTAGATTATTAATGTAATGGTATTTTTCATTATTTACACAAGGGGATTTATAGATCTAATGTAATGTTTTCATCTTTTTTATTTGGTTTATTCCGTATATGAGATTGTTTTCAAATATTTTCCTTTTTGCATGTTTTATTCACATTTTGGTTTTACACTTATTCATTTAGCAGACACTTCTATCCAAGAAATGTAACAAGCATTGCCGCTCAAAGCCAATTACAAAGTTAGAAACAATTACTCTTTTATCTGAATCGTCTGCTGGCTTGGTATCAAAATACATCTACTAATTTCAAAGTAGAAATCATATAGTTTGCCTATAATGAATTAATATTTGATCTGATTGTGTTTATATGGAGCCATTTAAACAATAAAAACTATTGAAATATAAACGACCATTCTCTCTGTTACTTATAATAAGTCCAAATTATTTCTATAGCATCACATTTGAAATTCCCTTTTACTCTTCACACCTTTCTTTGCAACTAAAACCTATGAGAGTCCAGGTTGTTAACTTGTAATTTGTGCTGGCACGTGATTAACTGCTGACTAAAATTACATGAGATATAATGATTTTTTTAACAGGTTGTAGTGTAAAGATGCTCCTTTAGAAACGTGGTACTTTTGAGTTCTGATTTGGTTAGTTTTATGACAGCATGCCTCATGTGTAAATGCATTACTACAACCTGAGATGCATTACATAAATTATGTAAATGAAAAGCAAGTTAACACTTTATTGGTAAAACTTAATTTTACAGTGTCCTTGTTACATATGTTATATGTACTTACCAAAGTAATAACAGTAAATTATGCATAATTACTAACCCTCAACCAAATCCTAATTCTACCCTAACCCTATATTAAGTACAATAACAGTAAATTATGCTTAATTACTAACCCTCAATCATATCCTAATCCTACCCTAACCCTATAGTAATTACATGTAGTTGCTTATTATTACTCAGTACTTAAATATTTAATTACACTGTAACAATGACACCTTAAAATAACATGTAACCCTTCATTTTATAGTGTCCTTGTTATACGTTACGTGTATAGTTATTACAGTTATACAGTAATTAAAACCCTAATCCCAAAAACCCAAACCCTAATCCTAACCCAATACAAGTAGTTAATTATTATTACTCAGTACTTAAATGTATACTTTCACTGTAGCATGGACACCTTAAAATAAAGTGTAACCAAAAGCACTTCAGATGCAGCCTCTGTGCCACTTTTTGCAGATGTTGCTGATACTGGTTTCATTTGATTGGTAACATCCCAATTGTTTCTTATTATTCTGATTACATTTATAGATTAAGTGTAAGAATTTGACATAAAAGATGATGGTTACATGTGATGAGGTCAGAAAAAGGGCTTTATAAAGGTTAAAATACACCTGGAAATCAAATTGGGAGGCAAATATTGGCCCATTCATGGAAAAATAGTTTTCTGTCGCTGCAATGAACTGACCACCACAGAGAATAAGAAGAATATAAAAATATTCATGACCAGCCAAGGCCTAAACCAGCCAAGATAACAGAACAAAAACGTGTTTATTCTTAGATACATAATACAATCTTTATGTATTGTATCAATACAACATACTGATGTTTGTCTTGTTTTGACAGACACAGTTAATAAATGAGTAATGTTTTGGATACTTGTTGCATGTATCTAGAAAACATACATGTGAGGGAAATTAAATGCAATCTCAAATATTTAAATTGGTCATGACAAAAATCCTACGTTTACTCCAAAGCGAAGGCTATTCCACTAAGCATCAGAGTCTTGTTCAAGCACTGAATGGTCACAAATAGCTCATGATTATTTCATTTGTGTGCATCCATGAAGAGATAGTGGTAACACTTTACAATAACTACATGAATAATCATGTACTAATATCTTAATTAATAATTACTTGACTATGAACTAATGAATCAAGACATGTACTAATGAAGAACTAACCGTAACTACGACATGAGTCATATGAATTCCTGCATGAATATACCATCTTAACTACACGTTAGAACATGCTTTTTAATTAATGAATTAATTAACACTTTTGGGTAACCTAAATCAAACATGCTCTAGATTAGAAGAAAGATGTATTAAAAGGGCACAATGTAAAATTGTTCATAAATTTGCCACCAGCAACTGTCACAAACATCATTGAATGACACTAGATGTCTTGCAATATTTACATTGAACCTTACTCATTGAACACACATGATGCATTCATAATTAAAAACAATTTAATCTCATTTCGTTTTAAGTAATTCCACTGCTGCCATCAAGAGTGAAATATCTACACTAATATATCCATTAAACAGATGTAATTTTAAAAATGAAAATTAGTGTTAGGACAGATGATGGTTATTTCTGTGGCTATTTTGTGGATTCGTTTACTGTCTTTATATCATAATGCAGTCGGATGTTAGTCTTATTTTCTTGCCCCTTCAAAATGTGTCCCCTTTTCTCCGTTCAGTTCCTTCTCCATCCAAATTCGGGCACAGCACCTCTGCTCTTCCACTTCTTTACAAACCACCGAAAAGCACCAAATGATATCTGATCTAGAAGAGCTGAATATGTATAGAACATGTGTAATTGATAACTTTTTAAAGATGTACTCTTGGAGAGCCAAGACAAGAAATGACAATGATACATTAACAAGTCATGAATTCATGTTACTTTATAAGTAATTAATGATGAGTTAGTAATAATGTGCCCCCTCAAGTAAAGTCATGACACAGTCATGCATTAACAACCCATTACTTTATGTTAGTGTATGGTTAGTTAATTGTGAGTTAGTAATGATGTGCCTCCTCAAGTAAATTCATGACACGATGCACTTCAGAAATCATTAAATAAATTATGAATAAACATATACAATGGCCATTCTTGTTCCTTTACACCCATGGTAGAAAAAAAAGATAAAAATTACGTGTAGTTCTTTTATTTTTATTTATACAGTTAAACATATATGGACTTAAAAGAAAGTCCAAACATACCTGTAAAGACACACATAAGACACGTTTACATGTAAAATATGGAATAAGCTATAAGCTAATGCTAATTGAAGCATATATATAAACAACAAAACATACAGTTAATTATTGTACATAACCTCCTGACACCTCCCAAATACAACAGATATGCAAACATGTCTTTAATTATTGATTCTGTTTACCAACGAAGTCAACATTTATGAGATTAAAATGGCAGCATTACCATAGGAACACAACTAAAGTGCCGAGAGAGCACCGAGTGCGCCACTAATGAGTGTCCCACCAGAAACAAACCCTACATACTGTAGTTCCACGAAGAAAAGGCGATATTACTAAACATAGGCCTAAATAAACTATAAAATTCAGACAACGGTTTAGATCCAGTTAGATTTATTAGTGCTAGTTATTAGTCTATTTTACACGTTTGATTAGACGGATATGTGTAATTAATGGTTAAAAAAATCATGTGCCATTCTAATTATGTCACAAACCTGCAGATAGCAGATTATGATATTACAGTTTAAATTATGGCAGTATTAAATTATATGTTTAATTCAAATTTAGATTACTTCTTATGTATTCTTACGGAGACTAATTGATTTAGTTTACCCTTAAACTTTAATTAATGCATTAACTATCAAACATGTACTAACATGTTTAAAGCTGCTGTTATTCATGCATGAATCAGTATGACTCCTGTGATAGTAAAGGGTTGCTCTTCATTGATTCATGATGAGTTCATATATTCACTAATCATGAGATAATGTTGAAGTAATTCAGGTATTAGTAGATGATTATTCATGCCCTGTTACTTTAAAGTGTTACCGAGATAGTTAATATTAATCTAATGTATTTACTGTTCTGGTAGACCCGTCTCATTTCTGCGCAAGGTTCCAGTTAAAACTGGATCAGAACCAGGGGTTCTCAAAGTGGGGCCCCCGAAATAATGTGCCTAAACGAGTCGCGTATTTAAACCATCTGAAACGTGCTGAGACTTAAATTCCAAAGTTACTTATATAGTGCATTTAATGTCAAATAAGCAAAACGTAATGCTTAGAAAGTGGACACTTAAAGGTTTTTATAGACGTAGTTCTCATGTCTGTGAGACAACAAGTAGGCCTATTCACTTTTGGTTTTCGAGTTTGGTTTTCGATTTGGAAGTTTTTTCATCTATTATAAGGGGGAAAAATTAAGCGCGCGCAAACAACATTTCATTTCTAGCATTATTCATCATCAAAATAAGAAAACGAAACATAGAAAAAGTTATTCGGCTAAATTTAAATAGTCTGTTGTGCTGTGTGTCGGTCGTGCACCGTATACCGTCACACTGGTGTTATTCCCAACCTATTTTTGTGTATGTGAAGGATGTTTACTGTATTACGTGGATATTGGGACACTAAGTATAAAGCCTTGTTTACATAATAAATGATAGTTTAGCATCTAAATACATGTTCGGATATTCGCATGTTCGCATATTCATGTGAATATGTAAAAATTTGCCTATAACTTGTAAATGTTTATTTCATATAGGCTATACTTTTTCATTCATGTTTTGTTCTGAATTCCGTTTTGTTGTGGAGTGAGGGGAACTAAAATGCATGTTTGTAAACATTGATTTTTATTTAATTGTAATTCATTAAATGATTCAAAGATGTTTGTTTCCGTCAACAACTTAAGTTTGAGCTGGTGCTGTTGTATTTTTAATAGTCCATATTTACCGATGGGGTTGTGCCAATAAAATAAGCACATTGTGTTGATTACGTTACTCCACCCACATTAACTTTGGGTTTAATCGGAAGGAGATCCTTGGAATCTTTTCTAACCTATTTATTTAAAATACGTGCCTGTCCTCTACGCCTCTGGGAACAACCTGTTTTTGCACATTTCACCATGTCTTTGCATCCTTTAATTTCGTTAAATCATCCTCACTAGCCTAATACATGTCCTCAACATAGAAGAATATCTTCATGTTGTAAATAACATTAACTATTTGGTCATATTTGAGTTCAGACAACTGTACAGACACCTAGTATTTATGTATTCAACCCGAATATGTATTATGTATTCGCTGCAGTAAGTAGTAATATTTATTTATAATTTGTTCAACAGGGAAATACAATGAAATAGTACCATTAACATGATCCAATTTGAATTTATTAACAAATACAAATGAAAGAAAGAAAGAAAGAAAGAAAGAAAGACAAGTTGTTACAAAGATAGACGCCCTTTCCTGAAGGTAAAATGTAAATTACAGGCTGTGATGACGACACTGACCTCGCCTGAACTCAGGAGTACACGTACACGTAAACGTCACGCCCATAGAGGTCACGCCCCTTACTGACAAGGAACTCGTTTGAAACCGCAGATTTCTTTAAAATAAAAGTTCAGATGGAAATATAAGATTTCATTAACAAATAAATAGGTTTCTCAATGGTCTAATTTTATTTTTATTTTTTAGGGGGATACAATACACAAAGTGTACCGTTCTGGTTGTGTAATTTATCAGTTACGCCGAACAGAATGTTTTTTTAAAAACTTTTATTTTGTAAAGTTGCCTGCGTCACTTTGACGTAAGGCATGTTACATCATCGTGTTCCCGTGCACGCTGTCAGTCACGCACAGCAGTTCAGCCGGCAGAGAAGAGCTTCAGTCCAGTGTACAGCAGAAAACTACACAAATAGGTATTTTTTTTACCCTTTATTTAATATCTGATTATTTTGCCTGTATAAATAGTATGTTTAAATAACATAGGACGACATTTTGTGTTTTTTTTAGGGAGTATCTTATCTCTAAACTATCTCATGAGGAAATGTCTTCTTTAATTGAAGCTTACAATAAGATCTAAATGTCATATATCTTTACATTTCATTACATATTTACTTTATTTAGTTAAAACAGTGTAAAGTCACTTTTTAAATGGCTTGTATGTGTCGTTGACCTTCATCATGACACGACTATCACTTTCGCTCAGTGAATCAGAAGAACTGACTGATTTCCTCAATCTGAAGCTAGGTTTATATATTTGGTGTAACGTTAGGCCTATGTATCATTAACCTCGTCTTGCTGCTAACGTTACTCACAAATGACATGAAGTCTCGAGACCATCTTTTTGTAATAGTAATAGTAGATGTAATAGTCTTATTTTGTAATGGTAGGAGATGATTTAATATGTTTCACAGTATAACATGGTTCATATAACGCTATGAATCTCTTAATATGTACGTGTGTCTTTAAGAACCATTCAACAGATCAGTTGTCTATTGACTAATTAATTAGCGCGTTTGATTAATTGGCTGATATGTATACATTTATTATTTGCTGTTTCATTTATTTAATGTTTTAAATACACTTGTCAGCAGTAAAGTGTCAGAGAATGGCCTTTCATTTATGACATCCAATCTTGTTTTGATGTTTTTGCCTTTTAGCCAAGATGATCCCGGTTGAATATGAAGACAATGAGTCCAAGTTCATCAGGAAAGCCAAGGAGAATCCGTTTGTCCCTGCAGGTAAACTCTCGTAACCTGTCACTCGCTCACATGTGTGCAGTATCTCTCTGTTAAATCCCCCCCCTCATATTTCACTCTTAATAATAGTCTATTTATAAACGCATTCTATCTCTTTACCCATAAGTATTGTTACAATCACTTTATTTCACATCATCTCTGCCCCTGGTGTGTGCGAGCGCAAGCGGAGATCCTCTTCTTCTGTGAGACCCGTTTCATGTGAAACCGCAAAGAGTTTGCTTAGGGATGCACGATATATATCGTTATCGGCCGATATTTGTTCATTTTTAATGTTATCATTATCGGCCTGATAAGAAAATGTAGCCAATATATTAAAGCCGATAAATAATGGATTATATACTTCAGATGTTTAGGGTTGGGTATCGTTTGAATTTCGATTCCTAATTTTGATTCTAACAAGGTAAAAAAACTTAGATATCATTCATATTTATTTTAAGTCTTATCGCAAAACATTGAATTGTAGCTGAATATCATGAACACAAATCAACAGGCTGAAGAACACTTACACAAGGAGCGTTTGCCTGTGGTTTAAAAATAACACAGAAAAACAACTAGCCGAACTAATATACATTTCAAGCATTATTAAAGACTAGTAAACACTCAGTAATTAAACAAGAATAAATACACAAATTAGCAATCTCACAAATAAACAACTGAAGAAAGATGCGACTGAAATAAACAGTGATTTAAGATTTTCAGGTTTTCATGTTCAGAAACTGTTATCAAATGTAAAATAGCACTGGACTTTATGAATGAAATATACATTACAAATATAGTTACAAAAGTTATTCAGTCAAGAACGAGTTTGTTGTTTGATTAACGTTATTATAAATACACCTGAAAATCTTAAAACTGTTTATTTCAGTCGTATCTTTGTTCAGTTGTGTTTATTTGTGCGATTGCTGATTTTTTTATTTGTTCTTTTTTAATTCCTAAGTGTTTACTTGTCTTTAATAATGCTTGAAGTTTGCATTAGTTCGGCTAGTTGTTTTTCTCTGTTAATTCAATGTTTTGCGATAAGACTAAATGTGAATGATATCTACGTTTTTGGAATTGAATTCGGAATCGTTAAAATGCAAACGATACCCAACCCTATTTTGAATTGCTTGAAATACGATCACTTTGAAAAAAGGGAAACACAGTTCAGCGCAAGTCTGTCATATAAGCTACATAAAATCATAATGAGATAAAAAAACATTATAATTGTGTGTTTGGGACATGAGACTTTTAATGCTGAGACTTTTGTTTTTGTAATTAGGCTCTCAAAAATTATATAAAAATCTGGATTTAGATTTACCGGCCAATATATGGGTTATCGGCTTTCAAATATAAAGAGTTATCGGTATCGGGCAATTTCTCCATATCAGTGCCTCGCCTCGCTAGTTTTGCTGTTGTGAATGCAGTGCGTGACATGGAGCCGTCGGTCACGCTGTGATGTGTGTGTTCAGGGATGCTGGGGTTCTTTGGCATCGTGGCGTACAGGCTGATGAAGATGAAGAACCGAGGAGACACGAAGATGTCCGTTCACCTGATCCACATGCGTGTGGCGGCACAGGGCTTCGTGGTGGGAGCCATGACTCTGGGTAAAACAACAGTCTTCAAGCCTCTTCATCTTCACCCGTAACCCTGCTGTAAACATGACCTGTGATGTGTGTGTGTGTGTGTGTGTGTTGCAGGTGTGGTTTACTCCATGTACAAGGAGTACATCCTTAAACCCGCTGAAGCACAGAAAGCCCTGGAGCAGAAGACACTGGAGAAGTGAAGAATGTCCTTAATACCGCCTCATATCAAGGTGTCGCTTTGTATTTATTGCACACATCATTTAGGACTTTTTTTTTTTTTTAAGGATAAATAATTCCTATTTAAACATTTAATAAACCAGGTTGGTGTGTCCATTTTGTTGCCTGTTGTTTGAGAAACGTTGTAAGGGATGGAATAGTGGCTATTTTTGTATCTGCTAACTACTATTTATGTATTATATCAGAAGCAAACTGATGAACCGCGTATAATGGTTGTTTTTGACTGTATCTGAACTGATTTATGCTGCTTTCATGTTGATGTGGCATGAAGACCTCTGTACCTTATCATTCAAGATTTGTGTAATTTAAGTAGAGTAAAGAAATTCCAGGACAACAACCGTAACAAACCATCATTCTAGTTATATTTGTGAAATGTATAACGCACAGAACACAAAACGAAAGACTTCACCACTAGTGAATGATTTATGGTACTAGTTCTTTACAGAATATTCAGGAGTTGAAGCAACTCTTAGGTATGAGTGTGTGAGTGTGTGTGTGTGAGTGTGTGGAACAAGAGTCGCGTGTTCTTTTGTTGATTGATCGATTTAAATAACTATGGCACCTTTTGTTTAATATTTCAAATGAAATTCACAATATTATACTAAGTGACATTTATTTTGAGGATCTCAGCTACCGCTCTGTTTATCTTTGCCAATAAAAAAACATTTTAATTCAATAAAGACTTCTGTTTATTTCACTCTCATGTGAGATCTGAGATGTACGGTAGCTTGTTTCCGCCACAGAATAAAACATTTTATCTCGCGCTTTCAAATTTATACCACGCAATTCTGATATAAACATGAAATTCTGAGAAAAAAAGTAAATTGCAACTTTATATCACACAACGTCCAAATCATTTTTTACTCTGTGGCGGAAACAAGCTTCCATAACGGTGTGTGTGTTTCACCGTACACTCTCTTGTTCTGTGGCGTTTATTTGCATGTATGCACTATGCACATTGTCTCTATGCATGAGATGCCAGTTTTGTGTAGATGCCCTATTATGTGGTCAAGCTGTACAGGATATGATACCATTATACTATTACATCCCAAAATGCAATTTGACCTTCTGTTTCCAGTGTTATAAGTCAAGTCACCTTTATTGGTATACCAGGTTTATACAGCGCACACATCATCTGTCTGAATACTCTACTCTGATTGGCTGGAAAATGTGCAATAAAACAGTGTAATAAAGTAATTCCAGTCAGTTTAATCACAGTTTTATATTAATGTCCTGCTTTCATTGAAGCACACATTGTTCTCACAGATATTGCCTAATTGTATTATGTGGCTTTCATCATGGTTTATGAACTCCTGAAACAGCCGGTCACACCCAGCAACTGCGAGGTAATGTCCAATCATTCTCTGCCATCTGTACTTATTACATTTAAGCAGATTCATGTCACAAGACAACAAGTGACTGAGGCAGTGCGTCCCCTTGGGATTTGTAATGGCGTCAGAGACTCGGGTCAGTTCAACATCTCTCCTGAAGGACCGAGTCTCAACAAACATGTCCATGTCCAGTATAAACACGGGCCTTCAGCGTGAGAGTCTTCACACACTCTCACGCCACACATCATGTTCTCACGCAGAGAAAAACACTACTTCTGATGATCTCAGATAAACTCATTTCACTTTAAAAATGCCAACATCAGTCGCTGTCCTGTGGACTTATTGCTGCAAAGGGATGAAGACAGAAATATCAGCTGTTAACTTCGGCTGGAAGAAATGGTTAAAATACAAATTGGGTAATTTTGATCATATCTGGTTTCATCTTGTCTATTATCTTGATAGCAGAAGCAGTTTGAGCATTGACGCCTCATTAGTGTGGCAGGACTTCATCTCTAGGGAGGGATTATCTGTGCACTTTATATATACTGTATATCCGTTTTGTATGTCTGGTTCTTTGTATGTACTGTTTTCATTTAGCTTTCCCCTTTTTTTCTTCAGTTATACAACAATAACTGTTGGATTGTTGGATGCCTCAATAAAAAAATGGGATGTTATTGGTATTGTACTAGACACACAGTTAATTAAGAGTAATGAGCAACTCTGAAAGTATGTTCTTCACACTTAAAACTCAAAAACAATAATTTTATTTTTGCTTTTCTAATTGAGATTCTAAAAGAAGAAATATAGAAATAAAAGTAAAGAATACTTGAAACCTTGTTCATTTGTTAGTTATTTCCTGGATAATATATTTGTTTTTTCCCCTGATGTTATATGATTGTAACAGTACACTGAGTTCTGCTCTAGTGTAAATATTAATAAGGATGACGTCAATTTCAAACCATTTCGAGCCTGATTCAGACCCTGACAATGTTAACGAGGATCGTGCAGAACGGATTTCACGCACAGACTTTGCAAGCACGGATTTCACAGGACGATTCACATTGGTATGTTTTTTTGTAATTTTATTATACATTATAGATACGATGTTATCCACCATTTAATCGTGATATTAGTCGGAAAACTATGTTAATACAAACAGTAATCGATTACAAAACCATGGTTAATTTTCCAAAGGAGCGGTGAACAGTCTTACAAAAGCGAGAGCTTACAAAAGCTACAGTAAACAAGCTGCTTTCCATAAAATGTGCTGATAAACGTTGGGGTTTTAATGTTCAGGAACAACGTTTAAAATAAATGTTAACCACTCTAAGTGATCAGCCTGTCACACCACGGTCCGAGGGAAACAATAGCACAAGACCTTGAACAACCTCCCCCTGATTTCCAGTTCATTCACGAGTTCCTTTGCCAATGTAGTCTTTAAGCTAATAAGGTTAAGTGTATTTGGCTTGCTGTCTGCAGTGGAGGGGCTTGAGGAAGCAGCTTCAACTCGAGCTTAGATAAACCCCCAGTGGGACTACTAATGCTTGGATGAGGATTATGGTAGCAAGATGCCTAAATAATGCAGGTGGAGTTGGGGAGGTGGAGGGACGCCAGAACAGCGGATGCCAGAGCAAGGTGATCGAGCGGACGCTTATATGCTCCGGCCGTTGATTGAAAGATTAGATGGGTTCACTCCTCCCAAAAATTACATTGTAAACTTCACTTATTTGTTCGATGATATATCACCTGTGCCTGGATTGTTAGAATGGGTGTGGTTATATATATATATATATATATATATATATATTGTATATAAGACCAGCATTTGTTTGTGGTCAGTCTTGAAGTTCTTAGGCAGATTGATTGTGTATGCCTATTTGGCTGAAACAAAAAAATACACACAAAAAAATATGGACATGATTTGAAAAGGTTAAATGGTCCTTGAATTGTGTAAACTGAGCTTATTGGATATGAATGGGAAGCTCATTTTAAGAGATATCAACCTCAAATTTGAGAAATAACTTTTTTTACATGTATGGCTTTGATTTTCTCACAGTTTTAGAATAAACCGTGTTTTGGAAAATACATTTTTCAAATAAAAATTTAAAAATGTATTTTTGTGCATTTTTCATAACAATTTATTTAAAATTATATTCAAGTTCCCATTTTTCACTTCAGCAATAATCTGCCCTGTGAGATGTCTTTATAAAGAGATCAAACTTATGTTGCTCCAAAGCATTCAAGATTTATGGCAAAAATATTAGATAAAAACATTATCGAACAAAAATAATTTCATTGTAAGTTACTAAAAGAAAATAATAATAAAAAATCGTCATTTTTGACCGACACGTGAACAGTAGGCTTCCAGACGCTTAATAATACATACATACTCATTTACACAAATACAAGCGTCAATATATGAATGAATTTAAGATAATGTTTGAATAGGTTACTTTTTTGAATATGTCATATGTGATGTTATTATGTGTCCTGCTGTGCTGTCCAGAGATTCGCTTTGTGTCCTCGTGCTCCTCCGAGCTCTTTCTTCCCCGTTAATATCCAATTTATCCTGGCGAAACCAGTCATGAGAACCATAGACATAGTTAATTAAAATACCAATATTTAAGATTAAGAGTCTCCGGAGGATCTCAAACAAAACTCGTCTCTGCGCGCGCGTCCTGGCGACGCGTTACCCTGGAGACGGGCACGTAAACACACGGACGGGAAGTATCCTTCAGTATCTCTGTTACTCGGTTTTTATAAATTGACTTAAAAACCACATCAATTCCAAAACCATATCTTAACTAGGCTGACGGAAATCTTTCTAAATTCGTCCGGTAAGTCTTAAACTGTTGAATCATCTCAGGACTGCTGCTAAGAGTTTGTATTATAAAGATCTTGCTCTAATATAATACGCAAGAAAGCTGATAGTGGTATTAAGTGATACAAATGAATAAATATCGTTTTACTTGATTTTATTTGCAGTTTGCACAATACATCTCACAGTGCTTTACAGTGGTTTCAGGATTAGAGAACATTAACACAAAGTAAACAATACTAAAAACGTAATAACACATTAATAAAAAAGGCAACACTTCACAATAAGGTTCATTAGTTAACATTAGTAAATGTATTAACTAACATGAACTAACAATGAGCAATCTGTGTTACAGTATTAATCTCTGTTAATGTTAGTTAATAAAAATACAGCTGTTGTTTATTGTTTGTTCATGTTAGTTCACGGTGCGTTCAACCTTTGATTTTAATAATGTAGGCTATTAGTAAATGTTAAAATGAATGTTAACTAAGATTAATAGATGCTATTAATTGCTATTAAATACTAAAAGTATTGTTCATTCGTAGTTCATGTTAACTAAGGTATTGTAAAGTGTTACCAAAACAGCTATAAACTAGTTCAGAAAAGCACACAAAGCTTGCTGTGTCCTGCATATGTTAATAGGCACAAACAGAGTTATGTTAAACATAATATTAAAAACGAAATAACACATCAATACAAATATACAACTAACAGACATAGAAGAGTAAGAGCCACAAAGTCATGTTGACAGACAGAAGTGAAGTCCCGCAGATGTGTGTCTGAAGCAGGTCTGTGTCCTCTGTAACTTCATTAGTGTGTGTGTGTGTGATGTTCTCTCAGTGATGGACGCTGACGCTGACGGTGAGGAGATAAAGCAGCAGCTCAGGCTTCAGTTCCAGGCTCTTCAGGAGCAGCAGGAGCACAGGAGACAGCAGATGATGAAGAGCAGATCCAGGGCTCCTCCTCCTCCTCTGGACCACATCACCCTCACCACACAGCTGGAGGAGGAGGAGGAGCGGTTCAAGGCAAGGTGAACGACTCCTTCACGTCGACATAATCATTTCCAGAACTACATCATAGTCCACCATGACAGAAGTGAGACCTGATGTAATTACTGATGGGTAATTGAGCAGACCGTATTGAATGTTAGCCTTACTGTAGGGTGAGAGGCTTGTTTAAGGGTCATGAATCAGCCCTACTTAGGGAACCTACAACCGTTTGTTTGTTTTCCATCCAGATCTTTTCAGAGCAAGATCTCACTTTTAGTTAACATACTTTTTCGGATATTACCTATTGGTAAAACTTTAGTTTAGGGTCCAATTCTCACTATTAAGAAGTTGCTCATTATCATGCGTATTACTAGAATACTGTCTGTTTGTAAGTACTTATAAAGCACATATTAATGCCTTATTCTGCATGATCATATTCTACATTTCTTAATCACCCAATACCTAAACTTAACAACTACCTCACTAACTATTAATAAGCAGTAATCAGGAGTTTGAGGGAAAAGTTGTAGTTAATACACTACCAGTCAATATATATATATATATATATATATTTTTAAATAAGTCTCTTCTGCTCACCAAGGCTGCATTTATTCGATAAAAAAACAAAAAACAACTGTGATATTGTTAAACATTATTCCAATGTAAAATAACTGTTTTCTGTGTGAATATATAGTAAAGTGTAATATATTCCTGTGATCAAAGCTGAATTTTCAGCATCATTACTCCAGTCTTCAGTGTCACATGATCCTTCTGTCAGGCTTCTCTTCTGTCTAGTCTATTTCTTGGTTTTGTGACAGAGCCCTGACACTCCTGTTTTGTCTTGTACTGTGCAGCACACAGCTTGTGTTTAACACTGTGTGCTTTCATGTTGTGATGTTTTGTGTGAACACATGGCTTATGAGTGTTTTCATTGGCTGAGTGTTCATGTCTGTTTTGTGTGAGCACATGCCTGGTGATTTCATGTGTCATGTGCTCTCCTGTCATTGTCTAACCCCGCGCATCTTGTTCCCTGATTATTGATTCGTTTGCCCCACCTGTCTTTTGTTTGCTTCCCTAATTATTCTCCTTGTGTTTGCAGTCCTGTGCTGGAAACTTGCGCTGGAGTATTAGATCATATTAAAAGGAAGTGGGAAAGGAAACCCAACAAAAGAAACAATACATGAATGTTGGGAGTATTCCAAGTGTCGGGGGCTTGGGTTTGGATGGACAAGGGGAACGAGAGTGAGGGAATATGAAATGAAAGCCTTATATTTCACCTCGGCCAATCCAGTTAGTAATATTACACCATGGCTTTTTCCAGAAGTAAAGGCTGATATTATTATCCTGGAAAAGAAAAGAGAATAGAGAATGGAGGAAGTGGGAGTTAAAACAAGCATTTACATGAGAAACAGTTATTATAATTATTTAAAGAGTTGATATTCATATCCTAGAATAAAAGACTATCTGACCGGTTATCTGTATATACAGCAGAAATAGTGGCAGTCATTATTGCATTACAGTGTGCTGAAGATGTCAGACCTGATAGAGTGGTAATATGAAGACTCTTTAGCTATCATAAAAAGCAGACAGGCAATGACATCGGCCAGAGAAGATCTACTAATAGACGTTTATCACAGTTTGCTAAGATTGCATCGGGGTGGCGTCGATGTACAGTTGTGTTGGGTGCCAGCACACGAGGGGGTAAAAGGGAACGAGATTGCAGACAAACTGTGGCTAAAGAGGCATTGCTAAAGGTAATAACAGTTACAATTTTACTAGGAAAAGGCTAAGGAAAAGCGGTGGTTAAGAAGAAAGGACTTGAAATATGGCAGAAATGGTGGGAGGAAGACAGGAAAGGAAGGAGATATTATAAAATACAAAAATTTGTCAGTATAAAGAATTACACGGAAAGGACCAGGAGAGAGGAAATGCAATGCAATGACAAGACTCACACAGGGCTGAATGGCACATTATTTAGTGAAATAGTGAAAACTGTGGGGTTAAAGAAGATGTTGAACATGTAATATTGTATTGCACATTGAATGAGGTGTAAAGACGGGTGTTTAAAGATAAGGTTCAGGAGGCAGGGCGGGAGTGGGATCTGGTAGGGATACTGGGATCAGAAGGAGAGGGAGAGGAGATGAGAATCACCAGGAAGGCACTATTTACATTTTTAAAAGACACAGGGGCGTGGAGTAGAATTTAAATAATTGTGTGTAAAATGACATGATGATACACACTCCAGTACAGTAGGTGGCGGTATGCACCTAAAAGTTGTTTGCAATCCACCATTAAATAAGAGAAGAAGAAGAAGAAGGTCTGTGCCGGTTCGTCGTGTATCTACTGTTTCCCTGCTTGTTTTTCCACCTCTGGTAGTTTTTTTTTGTTTGTTTTTTTGCTTAATAAATAGGCTACCCATTGTCCTGCACTTGAGTCCTCGTTCCTTTCAACAACCCAAACCATGAAACCTTCAGAAATCACTCTAATATGATGATTTGAGGCTCAAGAAACATTTCTCATTATTATCAATGTTGAAAACAGTTATTTACATTTTTATTTCAGGATTCTTTGATGAATAGAAAGGTCAAAAGAACAGCATTTATCTGAAATAGAAGCTTTTGTAACATTAAACACTACCGTTCAAAGGTTTGGAGTCAGTAAGTAAGTAATTTGTATAAAAAAATTTGGGGGATAAATAATAGAAATCAATATTTTTATTCATCAAAGATTAATTAAATTGATCAAAAGTTACAGTAAAGACATTTATAATATTACAAAATATTCTATTTCAAATACATGCTGTTGTTTGGAAGCGCTGGAGACGCCGGAGACCCCTGCTGGTCAGAACAGTGTACACCAGCCCACACGTGCACACAAACCTTCAGACAAACTGCTTGTCTAATTATTAAATGGAATTAAGAAATCATTTGATACCATTACATATCAAGTCTCTGTATAATATGTGTTATTTTATTAATTTGTAGGGCTTGTTTTTTGGAGAGCTTGACTAATCATGCCAATAATGGACTATTAACTAAATCTCTTTGTTTTTATTAAAAGATGTGTCATTAAAAAGTTCTAGACGTGTATAAAACGTTTAAAAACCACATACACACTGGTCCACAGAGATCATCATCACTAGCAGTGAACCATTGAACTTTCAAAACAAATCCAGTCTGGGTCATTTCACGATTCCACCGCGAGCTAAACATGTTTACCACTGTTCATGCCATGTGTTGTTAAAGAGTTGTGCTGTGATTCAGAGTGATCCAGGATGAAAACCAGCAGCTGCATGATCGCCTGAGGGAGCTGAGAGATGAGAACGGCCGACTCCATAAACTGCTGAGTGAGAAAGACTTCGAGCTCAAACACCTGAAGAAGAAGAGAGAGGAGGACAGGCTGGCTCTAGCAGGTACATCTGCACTTTCCTGTTGTTATTCATACACTGGCCCAAAACATACAGTAGTAAGACACTTACATCACACTGAAAACTAGATGAATGTCATTGTATTGGATGTTTGAAGAAATGGGCAAATAGTCTCTTCTGCTCACAAAGGCTGCATTTATCAAAAATACAGTACAACTGTGAAACATTATTCCATTGTAAAACAGCTGTTTTCTATGTGAATATATAGTAAAGTGTAATTTATTCCTGTGATCAAAGCTGAATTTTCAGCATCATTACTCCAGTCTTCAGTGTCACATGATCCTTCAGAAATCACTATAATATGATGATTTGATGCTCAAGAAACATGTATTATTATTATAAATGTTGAAAACAGTTTCATATTTTTGTGGAACTGTGATACATTTTATTTTTCACGATTCTTTGATGAATAGAAAGTAATTTTTAGTAACATTATAAATGTCTTTACTGTCACTTTTGATTAGTTTAATGCTTTCTTGACAGTTATTTCAGTTTTTTTTATTTTAGTTTTATCAATATTTTGAATTGGTTTTTAGTTTTCATGTTCATTTTATTAAAAATTTTAGTCATTTCTTTATGTGCTTTTGTCATTTTTGTTAGTTTTTTAAAATATTGTTATTTAGGTTTAATTTATTTTTATTTCACTTTTAGTTTTAGTTTAATTTATTTCAGTTTATTGCCAAGGCAACATTTCTAATTTTCTTTTAGTTTGTTTTTCAACTAATATTTAAATTTTATTTAAAATTTGAAATGTGGAAACAAGCTTCCATATAAACCTAATAAATATAGAAATTTTAAATTAAACCTAATCCTTGATGAATAAAAGTATTAATTTCCTTACTGACCCACAATCTTTGAACAGCAGTGTATATATAACTATATATATTTTGTGAAATGTTTCTTGTCATGTCTTTCATGCATTAAGTGTCCAAACAGTATTGTAAATATCTTTTATGTCTGAATATCTTTGGTATAATAAATCGTTTTTCTTTTCTTTTTTTTAAAGGAACAGCTGGTTTGGCAGGAGATGCAGCGGCAACCAAAATTGTGGAAGTGTCAAAAAAGAATCGAGAATTAGCAGCTGAAATAGAACGAGAGAAGACCAAAACTAAACAAGCAAACAATCGGGTCAAAGATCTGGAGAAAGAGGTAAAGAAGAAACAGAATTGTTATCTTGAACGTTGTTTTGGTCAGTTCATCAATATCTGTCTTACTACTGTAGCTTCAGGCCACACTGTTACTAAATCCTGCAAAGACGACCAACAAAACACAGACTTCAAGGGCTGTGAACGACTATCTTGAGGTAATATTGTGTCATAACATCATGCATTATCATTTGGCACATGATTAGACACTGCTAACTCTTTTTAAATGACTTTATTCCTGATGTGTGTTTGTGCAGAACAGCCCGGTAGTGAAATCACTTCAGGAGAAACTCTCTGCAGCCCAACTCAAAATGACTGAATACCGCAACCAGATCCAGACCTTCAAGCAAGAGTTGAGAGTGGCTCACAAGGTTTGTGCTGAAGCAGTCCTGCCAGTGTGTGTGTGTGTGTGTGTGTGTGTGTGAGTGAGTTAGAGTGAGCAACATGACCCAGGCAGGTCACCTTCATTTATACAGCGCTTTTAACAATATCGACTGTTTCAAAGCAGCTTTACAGTGATAATAGGGCATTAAAGTAACAGAGATAGTTTTGGCTTTACAGCAGCTCAAGAATAAAGTTATTGTCCAGCTAAAGTTAGTTTTGACTGATTCACTTCCGTTGCAAAGATCATCAGTTATTAATCAGTGCGAGTGTGTGTTGTCAGGTGTTGAGCTGTGAGGTGGGTGAGGACGTCAGTATTCAGCAGATTCTGTGTAACCCAGGAGGATGGAGAGGTCGATCTCAGCAGATCCTCGTCCTGCACAACAGAGTGAGTCCACATGCTCTCATGCACTGCTTTCAGATGATCTCTTATAACTCATCTGTTACACACGCTAGCCCTTGTGCTGTGCTGGAAACCCTTTACCTGATCTGGTGTTCCGGGTCACAAATGAGCCGTCTTTTAAATTGCTTGTAAATCTCTTCTTATGCTATATTATCACCAAATAATTGGATTCAATCTTTTTGTCAACTTGTTTTCTTTTTCAATTTGCAGAGGTTCTGTGTTTCTTTTTGGAGCTGATAAATCATTATACATTTTTTTTTAGGTGAATAAAACACTAAGGAGTGTAAACTCAGATCAGCGAGGCCTATGGTCAAACAGTTCCAAAACAAGGACAAAACCTGTGCTAACTGAAAGTCACAAGTTGAGTTCAAAGATTGAAGCCAATATTTGGCAATAACATATCATCACGAGAGATTTATAAGCTTGTTTTTGTAGGCTGGTTATTTTTCACTGGAACACCACAAGTGTAATGATGTGAAAAAACCCTCAAAAAGTACAAAGCATACCTAATTTGGTGTTTCGGGTCAAAAATGAGCTGTCTTTTAAATTGCTTGTAAATCTATTGTTATGCTATATTATTACCAAATATTTGGATTCAATCTTTTTGTCAAATTTTCTTTTTCAGTTAGCAGAGGTTTTGTTTTTCTTTTTTAGAGCTGATTGATCATAGGCTTCATTGATCTGAGATAATGCACTTTTGAAGTGAATAAGCTTGAGTTAATTTTTTCCACTCAAACACTGAGAAGTGTAAACTTAGTTCAGCGAGGCTATGGTCAATCAGTTCCAAAAAAAAATTCAAAACCTCTGCTAACCTTAAGACAACAAGTTTGAGAAAAAGATTGAATCCAAATATTTGACAATAACATAGCATCATAAGAGAGTTATGGTTATTTTTCCCCTGGAACACCACAAGTGTAACCATGTAGAATTACCCCTCAAAAAGTACAAAACATATCAAAAAATAAAAATAAAAAAAGTATTACTTTTTAACTAAACACATACATATACATTACCATGTAACATAGAAAACAAATAACAACAACAACAACAACAACAAAAAAGCTTTATTAAAACATTTTTGTGGAAGTTGTCATACCCTGTGTGAGCACAGTCAGTAAATTTCAGTCCAATGCAATTACATTAACTAGCATTTTTGGGAAAAAGAATATCCAAAATGACTGAAGCACAACCTATGACGAAGACTTGACAGAGCGGCCATCAAGTGTTGGAGGTTTTTGGTCCAATTACCAATTCTGTTTATTTTTTTCCAGAAATTAGTAGCAGGAAATGACTACAATCCATTTTTTAAAAATATATTAACTATGCATTTCTTTAATTTTGTGAATTGGTAAATTTTGTCAGGCCTGGAAGAGATACAGTGGTGGTAAGAATTAATGGCACCCCTGGTAAATATGATCAAAAATGGCTGTAAAAAATAAATCTGCATTGTTTATCCTTTTGATCTTTCATTCAAAAAATGTGCAAAAATCTAACCTTTCATTGAAGTAAAAGAATTGAAAGTGGGGGGTAAACAAGCTGCCCATAATTATTGGCTCCTGTTATTAAATACTTTTTGCAACCTCCTTTTTCCAAGATAACAGCTCTGAGTCTTCTCCTATAATGCCTGGTGAGTTTAGAGAACAACTGACCAGAGATCAGAGACCGTTCCTCCATACAGAATCTCTCCAGATCCTTCAGATTCACAAGTTCATCTTGGCGCTTCTTCTCTTCAGTTCAGCCCACTCATCTTCTATAGGGTTCAGTTCAGGGGACTAGGACGGTCAAGACAGAAGCTTCATTTTGTGCTCCGTAACACATTTTTGTGTTGATTTTGATCCAACCACGGCCCATAAGATTTCTAACAGAGGCAGTCAGATTTTGATTTTTTATCTGTTGGTACTTGCTAGAATCCATAATATGTATATCCATAATGTATCTGAACAAGATGTCCAGGACCTCCAGCAAAAAAATAGGCCTACAACATATATGATCCAGCAGTATATTTAACCGTAGTTATGGGGTACTTTTTATCCCTGTTTGCACCAAACACATCTGGTGGGTTTGCTGCCAAAAAGCCTTTTTTTTGTTTCATTTGGCCACAGAATCCAGTCCCTTTTAAAGTTCCAGTCATGTCTGAGAGCTGAATATGCTGTAGTTTTATTTGGAGGAGCGAGGAGGATTTTTCTTGAAACCCTCCCAAACAACATGTGGTGATGAAGGGGTTGTTTGATATAGGTTTTTAGGCTTTCTGACCACAAGACTCAAGTCATCTCTGCAATTCTCCATCTGTGATCCTTGGAGAGTCTTTGGCCACTCAAACTCTCCTTCTCACTGTGCATTAAGACAATATAGACACATGTCCTCTTCTTGGCAGATTCGTAACATCTTTAGTTGATTGGAACTTCTTAATTATTGCCCTGATGGTTAAAATGGGGATTTTCGATTCTTTAGCTATTTTCTTACAGCCACTTTCTATTTTGTGAAGCTAAACAATCTTTTGTTTTTGTTCTGACATCAGAACTATATTCTTTGGTTTTACTCATTGTGATGGACGATTAAGGGAATTTGGCTTTTGTGTTTCCTCATATTTAAACTCCTGTGAAACAAGAAGTCATAGCTAGACAATTTCATTAGCCACCCTGGTGTGCAAAAAAGGTAAATATTAATGGGAATATACTTAAGAGATATTTTACTCGTAAACAGTTCAAGGGGTGCCAATAATTGTGGCCAAATTTATTTTATAATGTGATTTCCCCCCCACTAAAAAAAATATTTTACTTGAATGAAAGGTTATATTTTTGCAAATTTTTTGAAAGATCCAAAGGATAAACAATGCAGATTTATTTTTTACAGCCATTTTTGATCATATTTTGATCACATTCATTAATTCTGAGCACCACTGTATAGAGTTGAGTATCATCAACGTAAAAGTGAAAACTAACTAACGCAATGTTTTCTAATGATATTATAATGTACACCTGGGAGATATCATTAGAAAACATGACAACAGCAACATTACACACTTAAGAAAGCTTAAAAGGTCAAAAAGCCTAAAAAGCCAAAATCCTAAAAGGTCCTCTTTAAATGTTTAATTCACTGAAGGTGCGTGACCTGGAGCAACAGCTGAGCCAATCATCCCACAGGAGTGACCAATGCCTTGATGAGGAGATGAGGAGAACAGGAGGCCTAGCGAAGACACAGGACAGGAACATCAGCCACATCCGTCACATGGAGCGGGAGAAGAAGGAGGCGCTGGAGGTTCAACACACTGATCTTTACAGGCCTGAGTATGCCGTAACTCTTCACATCATCCTCACTCTGCTCTGGTCATTATGTGTGTTTTCAGAAGCTCACGGTGGATTATGAAGTTCTGCTGGAAGAGATCTTGGATGTGAAGAAGAAACTGGAGGGCTCCAGAGCCAGGAATAAAGTGTTGAGCACAGAAGTGAAAGCCCTGAAGAGCCAGATCAGCACTCTGCTGGATAAGGGCAAACATGACGACGAGCTGGTCCATGCATTACTGGTGACTGGTTCTGCCATTATCATACCCTTTTTTTTTACCTCAAAATATATTTATTGCCATTTGTTTGAACATTAAAACAATAAAACAAAACAAATTAATATAAAAAAGAAATAATAATAATAATAAACAAATTACAGGATATCTATAACAAGACTAAACTAATAAAATAAAATAAGAAATATACATTTTGATACACAGTTCACGGCCTTTCATTCTGTAATTTAACTTTGCTACTTTACCAGAGTTAGTTAGTTATTTTGCTGGAATACAAGAACTGCCTTAGATGCACCGATATGAAAAATTTGGCAGATACCGATAACCGATAATTGTTTATATTTTGGAAGCCAATCACAGATATATTGGCCGATAAATATAAATCTGAATTCTTATATAATTTTTAAGAGCCTGATTACAAAAACAAAAGTCTCACCATTAAAGGAGTCCCTAACACACATTTATAATGTACTCTTTATGATTTTATATAGCCCATATAACAGACTTGTCCTGCACGTGTTGTGCTTCACTGTATTTTCCTATTTTGAAGTGATTCTAATCATATTTCAAACAATTTAAAACCATCATGTTGAACAGTGCATATCTGAAATGTATCAGCTGGAGGAAATAATCAATTATTTTTCCGCTTTAATATATATCGGACAAATTTTCTTATCAGGCCGATAATGATAACATTAAAAATTAACATATATCGGCCGATACCGAAATGTTGGCTGATATATCGTGCATCCCTATTATATACCATACATACATACCAGAACAAAAGAGGTGGGTATAATTCAATCATCCCATGTTGTCTGATACACTTGATCCAAATTAGGTAAAAGTCTTTTAGTTTCCCTTTAACCACGTATGTCAGTTTTTCCAAGACAAGGTGTCTGGTCATTTCTTTAAACCATTGATTAGGGGAAGGTTTGAGCCTCCTTCCATTTTAAAGTAATAGCATGCTTGGCCTGAAGCAAAATAAAATCAATTATCAAATGATGTAGAGTATCTCGCTCCTCCAACAGAAGCAACAGTCGCAGTGGCAGGCCATGTTCGGGCACCTCAGCCAGAAGGGCCACCAGCGCGAGGAGGCCCAGCAGGGCCTGGAGATGCAGCTGCACAATGAGGCCCAGCAACACGCCTCCCTCATCCAGCAGCTCAAACTCATGGTGTCGGAAAAGGAGAACAAGGTTAAAGAGCTGGAGCAGGAGATCCAGCAACTCACCCTCCAGGTACAACACATATGATCTGATCAGGGGTGTGTGACCCAAAAGCGTTAGCCAACTATGGTTACAAGTTCTGTCATTATCAGCATAGTTCAATGAGTCGTGTTTCCCGAAAACATCGTTCTAACGAACATACATCATTGCAAAGTTGTGTGTTTGGAACGAGAGATCTCGACCTGTGGTTAAAAGCAGAGTTTCTGGTTTTCATGACATGTGGACTCAATAAATCCTTATCTTGAGCAAAATAAGCAAGCTGACATTCAGTACAATCTATATCTTTTATTTAGACTACATACAAATGTCATTTACAATTTTTAGTTTGTCTAGAGATTTAAAGCGTCATTTTTTAATAGTGGGCATGTGTGAACGTGCTCTAGTACGCAAGAACGAGCCAATGATTGAATCTGGAAATAGCAAAACATCTAGCATTAATTCAATCTCAAATAAATAAGTTATTACTCCACCACCTGCGTGACATCATTTATCAACGTGGTTGAACGACCAATTTGTGACAAAATGTAGATTGTAGATAAGCAGCGAGTTACGGGAAACACACCCCAGATCGTCAGCAGCGCTTTCTTTCTCATGCTTATGCACGTTTTGTGTGTATGTGGTGCAGAAGCAGTCGGAGAGTAAAGGTCAACCAAACATCGGGCCTTTGACATCACGACAGGAGAACAGCAGGGAGTCCAGCTCGGCCAGGTACTGACTGTTTTAGGGCCATATTTCCCAGCTAACAGCTAACGTTCTCTCAAAGTTGTGGACAAATGTTCTCAAAACTAGCACAAAAACATTATTTATTTATCGTTCATGGAAAAAAAAATTCTGAGACATTTTAGTTTTGTTACTACTTAAATGTTACTAGTTTCATAACGTTGATAACAGAAAACATTCCAAACTAACATCCTGCCAGCTCTTTTATGGGATAGCGCTCTCACACTAATGTGCCCTGTTTAGTAAATCCGGCCCTTAGACTACAACAATAAATAAACTGTGATTTTCTTTATTGTCATCAGCATGCTGATCAAACTACAGTGCATAAGTGAATACAACCAAGCTAAAGTTGAATAAAAAATGAGGAAAAATCCAACCTTTAAGAACACCAATTTCTTTGTGAATGAATAATGTATCGTAAATAAATAAATGTTCTTCCTTAAAATACAGGCTGCATAAGTCAGTACACCCCTATGTTAAGTTCCCATAGAGGCAGGCAGAATTTAATTTTTAAAGGCCAGTTATTTCATAGATCCAGGATACCTTGCATCCTGATAAAGTTATCTTGGCCTTTGGAATAAAATATCCCCACATCATCACATACCCTTCACCATACCTAGAGATTAGCATGGTTTTATTTCAGTGAGCCTAATAGCTGGTTTAATTTGCATTGAGAGATGATCTTATAGAAAGTACCCCATGCCAATCTCTAGGTAATGCCTTAATTGCCTAGGTAATGTGTAATGCCTTAATGCCTAGGTAATTTGCTCAACACTATTTTTAATGTGTCTGGCTGACATGCAGAAGACCGACAAGCTCCGATTCCTTAAATCCCCCGTGTCCAAGACCAGCCTCTTCGGCGACGCAGTCGAGAACTTCAACCAGCAGTTCTCGGCTGTACAGAAGCAGACTGAGTCCATCAAGCACATCCTGCCGCATCAGCTGCTGCCTCCAACCCATCGCCCACAGCTCCACAGTCTGCTCGTCGCCGGGGGCATCCTCCTGCGTCTGCCCCTGGTCCCGCACCGCAGCCTCCACCTAAACGGTATCATGGAGCTAGTCGCAGGCAGGCCGTCCCACCCGTCCAGGTCCCCGCCAAGATGGGTGGCAAAGCCAGAGGCAAGCGGCCCTAGGACGGGCAACCCAGGGATGGAAGGTACTGCTCTCCAGGAGACGATGACTGCATCGCTCCCTCCCCCGGAAGAGGGCCGGGTGGAAAATCCTGTGTTCTGTTTTCTTTGTTCTTCCCCGCTGGCCTTAAAACCAGCGGTACCCAAATTTTAAATAAAAGAGCAGTTTCTTTCATCATGGGTCCAAAGAGGACCCGGAGAGCAGTGGGGGGGAGAGAATCCTCACCACTCTCATCTGCCTCTTCTATCGCCAGTGGGCAGCAGTGTGCGGTCCAAGAAGAGAGCCTCCCGAGCCGTGTCCCTGTGTTCCACCTCGCTGCCCCAATCCGGGTACGCCTACGGTCCCTTTAGTCCTGCTTGTACGGTCTCTGCGAGCCTGGTTAGCGCTCCCCAGTCCGTCTCGCTGGCTCATTCAGACCATCAGGCTCGGCTATGCGATTCAGTTCGCCCGGCGTCCCCCCAAGTTTCGGGCCATTCACTCCACTACATTGAGAGCAGCCGATGCCCATGTCTTGCGTGCGGAGATTGCAGCCCTACTGGCAATGGACGCGATAGAGCCGGTCCCTCCAGCCAATATGAGGTCAGGATACTACAGTCCCTTCTTCATTGTACCCAAGAAAGATGGTGGGTTATGACCGATATTGGACCTGCATGTTTTGAAGTGGAGTCTTCACAAACTACCGTTCAAAATGCTCATGCAGAGACGCATTTTCGAATGCATCCGTCCCTGAGATTGGTTTGCAGCGATCAACCTGAAGGACGCGTACTTTCATGTCTTGATTCTTCCTCGACACAGGCCGTTTCTGCGCTTTGTGTTTGAGGGTCGAGCATATCAGTACAATGTCCTACCCTTCGGGCTGTCCCTGTCCCCCCGTGTCTTCACGAAAGTCACGGAGGGGGCCCATGTTCTCATGAGAGAACAGGGCGTTCACATCCTCAACTATCTCAACGACTGGCTCATACTAACACACTCTCGAGATCAGCTATGCGAACACAGGGACCTCGTGCTCAGGCACCTCAGCCAGTTGGGTCTTCAGGTCAACTGGGAAAAGAGTAAACTCTCTCCTGTGCAGAGGATCTCTTTTCTCAGTTGGGTTCGGTCGCACAGACAGCGCGCCTCACAGAGCTGCGCGCTCAGTCGGTGCTGAACTGCTTGAACACGTTCAAAGGCAGGACGGCGATTCCACTGAAATTCTTTAAGAGGCTTCTGGGGCATATGGCAGCGGCAGCAGCAGTAACCCCGCTAGGCCTGCTTCATATGAGATCGCTTCAGCACTGGTGTAAACTCGCGCTCGGTCGGCCCAAAGTCCAGCATCCAACCAGCACGGAAGGTCTTTAAGTGTTACTGTCTTTTCTCATGGCAAAGTATTTTTGACTTTTGAATACATTTTCTCATATGTGACCCGTCACAGAAACCAGGGACACAAGTCGGCAGCACAACTTTCGAGCAAAATGAGAAAGAAGAGTTTTTTTTCAAAATTGGTGATTTTCAATTTTTTGGAGAATCTGTTAATTGAAATCACGAAGAAGCCTCTCCATGTTTGAGATAGCAGTATTGGTATATTTAAAAGCTTACATTTTGAGGTTGAAATCGGCTTGTTTTCGGAGATTCTAGCATGCAGTAGGGGCGTGGCGTGTCATTGTCTGTGTGTATTTCCATACTGAATAACCCGGCGCTTTTGCCCCCGCCCTCCAAGTCAACCACATGGCTACTTATTATGCTGTGCTCTGGCCAGCTCTCTCTGATATCAAAATTCAATGAAGATGGATGCCGCAAAGATTGTCGCAGACGAGATGAACCGTCTGGCAGTTACACCGAAAATGTTTTCGCCGCACTTCGTGGGCTCGGGAAACTGAACCGGAGGTATGGGCGCAGCGCGCTCGCCCTCAGTGCTTCAATACGGCGGGTCGGCTCGCTGACAGCGGTGGCTGGCTGTTTCATATGTGACGGAGAATCGAAATAGAGGATGCAGTTAAGACCTTTGCTGCTGCGATGAAGGCCTGCCGTGCGTGTTTCTGAAATGTAAGTTAAGCTTCATTTGCTCTTTAGTCGTTATTTAAGATGCTGAACCTGCTGATGATATAATGTGCTTGCGGACATTTCATTTGTGTGTGTATACGCACATAAGAAAGTGGTGTAAAGAGATTTGCAACAGTAATTTGAGGAGGTGAAATGTGATTATTTGGAAAATTGCAGAAATGACTGCTTAAAGAAAAATGCCAGCAGGCATTTGCCTCCTACATAAACTTTAATATTGTTGACATTTTGGGCACACGAGCGTTGCGTACTATTTGCGCTATATGTAGGCCTATGGCTTATTGGTCTTTGTTTGTTGTTGTTGGTTTTGCGTTATATGTATATGGCATATTGGTCTTTGTGTGTTGTTGCTGGTTTTGAGTTATACTGTATGTATATGGCATATTGGCCTTTGTGTGTTGTTGCTGGTTTTGCGTTATATGCAGGCTATATGGCATATTGGTCTTTGTGTGTTGTTGCTGGTTTTGCGTTATATGTATATGGCATATTGGTCTTTATGTGTTGTTGCTGGTTTCGCGTTATATGCAGGCTATATGGCATTATTGGTCTTTGTGTGTTGTTGCTGGTACGTTGCAAATAGAGGGGCAGCACAATTGTTTTTCGCCTAGTGCGGCAGAAGTGCACTCATTCGAAGTGTAAAAAAAGCTGTAAAGCACATGGAGGAGCTTTACAGGGGGTATGGCTTATCTAAATGAGATGTAAATGAGCCCTATTGTCACCCCCAGCAGCAGAGACAGGTGAGAACTGCACAATCTTTAGCTCGTTTTCTCCTCTTTGAGCTTTTTTAAGTGCCTACTTTAAAATGGCCACAACTTCTCCAAATATTATCAGATTTCCACATGTTACACATCGTTGGAAAGCTTGGATATTACACTCTCAGAATCTATGAATAACTCAAAATGCCCCAGAACCGACTTGTGTCCCTAGTTTCCGTGACTGGTCACATATGTATTAACTCGCTATTTCATCTGACTCCATAAATGAAAAAGGTTTTAATGATATCCGTGCATCATTAAATGTGAGCAAATGTTTGACTATTCCTTTTAACTCTAATGTAAATAATGTCAAAGTCAGTTAGAATAATCAAATGTAACAATTTATTATGTCAGGTAAATGTATCATTACAATTTCATAATCATTTCAAAGATAATCAATACCAAACTACAAATGCTCTTGAATAAAGAGGAGAAATGTTAACCCGACATTTAAGAAATACATGAAGCTGAGAGTTTCGGCAACTCTCAGCCTCACTGGCTGATCTGAGGTACAAAAAAAGCCCTGATCTTTTTGCTGCATTCCATTATATAGCCAGAACTAATTTCCAATGTAAACATGAGTTCACAGTGGGAATTCACCTTAATCACTGTCCTAGACTTACTGGGGCAGAAGTTGATTTACATTGAACCATTTGCTTAAAAGTGGAAATTTGCATTGAGTTAACACCTTCTGACCATTTGTCTGTAAGACACACCCTTCTGTGTGCAAGATATTTCTAAACTATTAAGAACTTTATTACCTTTTGGTTTACTTCTTTGGGAATGAGACATTTGTACCAGTCGCACTGAGACATTTCAAATGTTACTAAACATGTATAAAACTGCATGATAATTGTTCACATTAAAACCATATTTATTTTGGATGAATTTCAGATGATTTCAACATGAGGGAAAAGAAGTGGGGGGAAAATGGGGGGTCAAGGTAAAGATGTAGATTAGAATGATTCCGGGGTGAGACTTGCGTCTCGAATGGTGCACGAGAGTGAGTTCAAATGGTAATTTTCAGCAGGGTCCTTTGTCCACTCGAGGGGTGATCGTTCCTCAACTAGTTTTCCAGTCTTACACTGGCTTCACGGCACTCACCGGGTGTCGCCAGACCTTCAGCCCGTGGTCAGATCCCTCAGAGTCCCATTGGAACAGGTGTCCAGCCATGCTGTGGTATTCACAGATGCCTCTGTCACCGGCTGGGGTGCCACGTACAACGGGCATTCAGTGTCAGGGGTGTGGATGGACCCCCAACTACATTGGCACATCAATTGCCTCGAGTTGCTAGCAGTACATCTCGCTCTGAGCCGCTTGAAAAGGCCGCTACAGGGCAGGGACGTGCTGGTCCGTACGGACAACACTGCAACTAGGGTTGGGTATCGTTTGAATTTGAACGATTCCGATTTCGATTCCTTGTTTCGATTCCGGTTCCTAACAATTCTCGATTCCGATTCTTTTAAGAGGCAGGGTCAAAAAAGTTTAGGATATTTTAAATGAGCTAGCTAATCAACGATCTTTCTGAAGGAAATAGTCTAACCTTCTCCATCAATTTTAATTCTATTAACTTTTTACTTTTTATGAACTTTACTATGAATTTCTCCCAGGGTTGTTCTTTTAACTACAATATAAATATCAAATCTATGAACTTGAATATAAATATTATAAATTATGAATATATTTTCACAGGGGTACACTTTCCTCAAGAGAGCTTTATTTTTGAAAACCTCATGAAAACACATTTACACATGAGTGTATGATGCTGCAGATACTTAAACATGTTACCGTGCTCCCACTGATGGACTAACCTAGTGCAGAATAGCAAATAAACAACAAGAAACAACTTGTAAAACCTTCGTCATCTGGCGAGGAGAGAGCAACCAGCGAAATAACCTGTGCTCCGAACGGCGTCGAGAGCACTTTTGGAACATATCCATGCCTTGGTTTGATGCTGCGTTTACACCAGACGCGAATAGAGCGTCTGGCGCGAGTGATTCCAATGCAAAGACGCGTTACGCGCGTAAAAAATTCCTGCGGCGCGAATGGGGACAGGCCCGCTTTTCAGTTTATAATGTCTATGTTTATATAGACGTGAATACTCCTTTTTTACGTGCGTCAATTTCGCTCTTGACGCGCAAATGGATTCAAAGTGTTCAAGCGTATAACTAGACGAATTTTACGCGCTATTAGCAGCTTTAGGACGACTCTCGAGTTGCTTCTTTGTTGTTGTTCAGCGGTTTCTTCTTCCGGTCGGCGGACTGTGAATCGAAACTAGGAATCGAAATTTAAACTTTTGAACGATACCGGGAAAATCGCAAAGCTAGTCCCGGTTCCAATCGATACTCGATACTCGATACCCAAGCCTAACTGCAACCGTTGTGTACATCAACCGACAAGGTGGTCTACGCTCCCGTCGCAAGTCGTAACTCGCCCGCCATCTCCTCCTCTGGAGTCAGAAGCATCTGAGGTCCCTTCGAACCATGTATGTCCCCGGCGTGCTCAACTGTGTGGCCGATGACCTATCATGAGCTTTGCTTCCGGGAGAATGGCGACTCCATCCCCAGGCGGTTCAGCTGATCTGGAGAGAGTTCGGGGAGGCTCAGGTAGACCTGTTTGCCTCCTCAGCGACCTCCCACTGCCAGCTGTTTTACTCCCTGGCCGAGGGAACACTCAGCACGGACGCATTGGCACACAGCTGGCCCAGGGGCCTCCGCAAATATGCGTTTCCCCCAGTGAGCCTACTTGCGCAGACACTGTGCAAAGTCAGGGAGGACGAGGAGCAGGTCTTTCTAGTGGCTACCTATTGGCCCACCCGGACTTGGTTCCTAGAACTCATGCTCCTTGTGACAGTCCCTCCCTGGCCCATTCCTCTGAGGAAGGATCTTCTGACTCAGATGGGGCACCCTATGGCACCCACGTTCAGACCTCTGGAAACTCCATGTCTGGTCCCTGGACGAGACGCGGAGGTTCTAGGAGACCCCCAGAGGTACTTAACACCATCACTTCAGCACGGGCGCCGTCCACGAGACGTGTTTATGCCCTGAAGTGGAACCTATTACATTTCTCTGTATATTTATTTATTATTTTGGCAGCTTTGGAATTTGATATGTGATCTTTTGATTTGGGACAATAAGAATCCATCCCAAAACACATTTTACATTACATTTACAGTAGTACACTTACAATGGAAGTCTATTTTTACTGAATTTGGCACAGTCTCTTCCTACAATTTACAGTATCTGGCGTTGTCTAACACAGCATCACGAGTGAAAGCATTGCGTGTGATTTCAGAGATGCGCGAGCGGCCTGTCCGGAGTGTGTTGTTAAGATCCCATCACTCCAGGCTCAGTGTGTGGAGTATAAGGCTCTGTTTCAGGCTGCTAGTGTGGAGAGGGACCGACTGGTGGAGCTCACCAAGATACAGCACACCAGGTACACTCAGACTCTCTACAGTCACTGACAACTGTTAACCAAGTTACAGCGCACCAGGTACACTCAACTCTCTACAGTTACTGACAACTGTTAACCAAGATACTGCACACCAGGTACCCTCAGACTCTCTACAGTCACTGACAACTGTTAACCAAGTTACAGCGCACCAGGTACACTCAACTCTCTACAGTTACTGACAACTGTTAACCAAGATACAGCTCACCAGGTACACTCAACTCTCTACAGTTACTGACAACTGTTAACCAAGATACAGCATACCAGGTACACTCAACTCTCTGCAGTCACTGACAACTGTTAACCAAGTTACAGCGCACCAGGTACACTCAACTCTCTACAGTTACTGACAACTGTTAACCAAGATACAGCACACCAGGTACACTCAGACTCTCTACAGTCACTGACAACTGTTAACCAAGTTACAGCACACCAGGTACACTCAACTCTCTACAGTTACTGACAACTGTTAACCAAGATACAGCACACCAGGTACACTCAACTCTCTACAGTTACTGACAACTGTTAACCAAGTTACAGCACACCAGGTACACTCAACTCTCTACAGTTACTGACAACTGTTAACCAAGATACAGCACACCAGGTACACTCAGACTCTCTACAGTCACTGACAACTGTTAACCAAGTTACAGCACACCAGGTACACTCAACTCTCTACAGTTACTGACAACTGTTAACCAAGATACAGCACACCAGGTACACTCAACTCTCTACAGTTACTGACAACTGTTAACCAAGTTACAGCACACCAGGTACACTCAACTCTCTACAGTTACTGACAACTGTTAACCAAGATACAGCACACCAGGTACACTCAGACTCTCTACAGTCACTGACAACTGTTAACCAAGTTACAGCACACCAGGTACACTCAACTCTCTACAGTTACTGACAACTGTTAACCAAGATACAGCACACCAGGTACACTCAACTCTCTACAGTTACTGACAACTGTTAACCAAGATACTGCATACCAGGTACACTCAACTCTCTACAGTTACTGACAACTGTTAACCAAGAGACTGCATACCAGGTACACTCAACTCTCTACAGTTACTGACAACTGTTAACCAAGATACTGCACACCAGGTACACTCAACTCTCTAGTTACTGACAACTGTTAACAAAGATACTGCACACCAGGTACACTCAACTCTCTACAGTCACAGACAACTGTTAACCAAGTTACAGCACACCAGGTACACTCAACTCTCTACAGTTACTGACAACTGTTAACCAAGATACTGCACACCAGGTACACTCAACTCTCTACAGTTACTGACAACTGTTAACCAAGATACTGCACACCAGGTACACTCAACTCTCTACAGTTACTGACAACTGTTAACCAAGATACTGCACACCAGGTACACTCAACTCTCTACAGTCACTGACAACTGTTAACCAAGATACTGCACACCAGGTACACTCAACTCTCTACAGTTACTGACAACTGTTAACCAAGTTACAGCGCACCAGGTAAACTCAGACTCACTACAGTCACTGACAACTGTTAACCAAGATACAGCACACCAGGTACACTCAGACTCTCTACAGTCACTGACAACTGTTAACCAAGTTACAGCGCACCAGGTACACTCAACTCTCTACAGTTACTGACAACTGTTAACCAAGATACAGCACACCAGGTACACTCAGACTCTCTACAGTCACTGACAACTGTTAACCAAGTTACAGCGCACCAGGTACACTCAACTCTCTACAGTTACTGACAACTGTTAACCAAGATACAGCACACCAGGTACACTCAGACTCTCTACAGTCACTGACAACTGTTAACCAAGTTACAGCGCACCAGGTACACTCAACTCTCTACAGTTACTGACAACTGTTAACCAAAATTCACTTTTAAAGACATTTTAAATTTGAGTAAAGGAGGAAACATTAAATGACTGTGAGGTAAAAATAAATTAAAAAATGGATAATATCTATACGGATAAACCAAGAGCAGGAATTATTTGATACAGACTTAAATGATTAAAACACAAAAAACATTTTTTTATATATTTACAAAAATTTTGTTGGCCTTAAAAAAACCAGACTTTACCTCAGTCTCAAAATGAATGATTTACAACAAAACAGTAGATAATTCTGCAGTTATTTCAAAATATGTTGCTCAGGTTTTTATTAACTTGTATTCTGGCTCACTGGCTTCTTCTAACATTGATACTTTTTTAAATAACTTTGAGAGTGATACCAAAAATAATGTGTGATACAGAAATGGACATTGAGGAGTTAACACAGTGCATTCACCTGATAAATGATAGTCAATCTCCAGGCATTGACGGGATATCACTGAACATTTATAAGATTTTCTAAAGAACTGTCACCCTTTCTATCATTAGTATTTGTAGAAGCAATACAAAAGGGTGAATTGGCCATAACATTAATTATAATATTGATTCCCAAACCTAATAAGGACAAGTTATTTAGTGGAAATTGGAGGCCCATTAGTATGCTCAATAATGATAGCAAACGTTGTTAGCAATGATTTTTGCTTGTAGAATAAAGCAAGGTTTAGACAGAATGAATCGATATAGGACAGTCTGGTTTTATGCAGTGGTGTTGATGTGTTCTTCAGGGAAGAAGAGGCCAGGCGTCAGTGTGACGAAGCAGAGCAGAAGCTCAGAGAAGAACGACAGCGTTCAGTGTCACTGGAGCAGCAGCTGGAGAAAGCCAGACTCCTCTCAACACCTCAGCGGAGCACCACAGGTCTCGAACGTGCACTGAAAACAGGTTACGGGCCAGGGAATACTTGATTAACTATCAGTCTGTTGTATTTTCTTCATTGCTGTAGGAAGTTCGTCTCCCAGAAGCCTCTCTGAGGGCGCTCAACTCACTGAACTCAGAGCACAGTATGTCTTTCGTTCCTGAATGTTCAAATATTCACTAGTGTTCGTTTTGTTAACGAAAACCATGAATGTTCGTTGACTACCTTTTTTTTTTTACATGATTAAAGCTGTGATCGTTCTATTCACTTCCATTCATACAAACGCTGGATATCAGAAACACGAAAGAAGAAGTTTCTCATTTCAGTACACTCCAGAGGTCAAGTTCAGTGAACTGTGGATTCGTATCACATAAAGACCAATAGGTGATCGATAAGCCATGGCTTGACCTCTTGGCTGAACTGAAAGAATGCACATTTCTTTTTGTAGTAAAGTGCAGTAGATTGTATATTTTTACTTTCTGGATTTATTATTATTTGTTGACGCCAACATCATTAAAACATAACTGTGACTACATCAACATGCAATATCATTTAAGAACAAAAAGATGAGACTAAAAGGAAGCAGACAAAATATTACAGCCTCTGCTATGAGTTTTGATGTTTGTGGTTTAAGTCCCTCAATCAGAGTTTTTCTCTTTAAAGAATACACTTCAAGTTCAAGTTCAGGTTCATTTATTTATATAGCTCATTTAAACAGCCGCTTAGACAGACCAAAGTGCTTTACAGAACACACAAATAAGAAAAGTAAAAACAGCAAAACAACCCATAGAACCAGGCACGGATTTAGAAAGCAGAGGCCCCTGGGCACAAAATCATCGAGGCCCCCCCAAAGACACAGAATCTCCAACGGGCCATATCTGCTGCTGAAACTGTTTTTCTTTAGTGCTCCATTTTGCGCTGTGACGTTTATATTTTCAGCGTAACAGTGGATGCAGCTTTGAAATCGAGTGCATTTGGACTTCTTGTTCTAAAAGGTCTGTAGTTTTCAGAAAAACAAGATAACGCCTTAAATGATGCCCTTTTCACTATGTCGATGACCGCGCTGTTTATGAAGTAGAGCCCAACTTCATATATACTTGGTGATTTAAAAATCTGATACATCGGCCGATATATATATATATAGGCCTATATTATTATTATTATTTAAATCCAGAAACATGTAACAAAACATAAACAGATTTGTAGTTACTTATGAGTCCTCAGCCTCACTAAAATAATATAATGCAGTTTAAAGATAAACGTGTTTGTTTTATTGTCACAACAGAACAGAGGAACATCAAAATGTATTAAAGTTCTGATAAATACAAGGTATAAAAATACAAACTTAAGATATGAAACTTAAAGTCCTTTGAACAAAAACACAATAACAAAAGAAAGCACATAGCCTTTCTTTAAAGTGATTATTGTAATTGTATCTTAATTTTAATCAATGTTTCATCAACCAATTGCCTGGATTTAATAAATAAGAAGTAAATATTCAGGATTCAGGACTTATCAGCTGCGTGCTTGCAATAGTCACATGACTTACGTGACAGAGGCTGGTAGCAGAGCAATCAATTCTGTGAATTGCACTGTTCAAACCAAAAGTAATACTACCCACCGGATGAAGAAGGGTTGACTCTCCACAGAATAAAATATTCATTTTATTTTATTTTTCGTGTTCGCATTTATGAGGAAAAAACAATGTTACAGACGTGACAGTTCTCCGTTATGGACGTGACCGCTCTGAAAGCGGCACTAAAAGTAAAAGACTGCTTTAAAACTTTTCACAAAGACCTCAAACAGAAAACATCAAAGCCTTTCTTTAAAGTGAATTTAGTTTTGTATTAATTATATATATAATTATATAATAATAATAATATATATAATATAATTATTAATTATGTTTCACCAACCAATTCCCTGGATCCGGGCATCTAATAATCAGGGTTTTTAATAAGGGGAAAAGGTAATAGATAGGCCTACATTTTGAGGCTGTTAAACTGGAAATGCACGTCAACACAGAGCTGGTGCTGATGCTCAGGTTCATCTAAAATAGCAAGGCTGGATGTTGTGCTAAACTCATCTTTGCATCACCACAGGCGCCGGCGCCACCAGGCTCTTTACTTTCGTCGAGCCGACTTTTGAAAAAAGTAGAGATGGTTGGAATATTACTCCTAATTAAATCCTCTCTGCGGTCCTTCTCCCTTTTACCTTTGCGTTTTGTGGCTCCGCTGCTCCACCGTTTTTTATCCATGTTGTTTGATTTTTCGATGTCCTCAACTCTCTGTTTTTCACACTATCTTCTACTGCCTGTTTTGCCGCTATCAACAGTTTCCACAGTAAGCTGACTCGTCATCATCCGACACAGCCGAAAAACTGATCATGATACTTTTTTGTGTGTAAATAAATTGTTGTTAACACACATACACACAACCACACACGAATCAATGAATTTTAGCTTAATAATAAAAAAAATAAAAAAAGGATGAGTCCACACAGTTAGTGGGGTCTTGGAGGCCCCCTAGAGGTCGGAGGCCCCTGGGCACCGGCCCAATCAGCCCGGTGGTAAATCCGGCCTTGCATAGAACACATAAAAAGCAGCAAAGCTATGAGTAGCCTTGTCAGAGACTCAATTGTAAAATAGTAAAATAATTAAAAATAGAGATCAATAAGCTAAAGAGAACAGGTCGGTTTTTACCAAAGACTTAAAGATAGAAAGGTTGGGGGCCGTTCGGATCTCTAGGGGCAGGTTGTTCCACAGTCGAGGCTCTGCCACTGCAAAAGCACGCTCCCCTCTACGCTTAAGTCTGACATGAGGGACTACCAGCAGAGCCTGGTCGTGAGACTTCTGGATGGAGTATAGGGATGAATAAGTTCGGAAAGATAGACTGGAGCTAAGTTATGTAAAGATTTGAAAACAAATAGGAGGATTTTAAAATCTATTCTCTGCCGGACTGGCAGCCAGTGTAATGATTTAAGAATTGGAGAGATATGGTCATATTTGCGACAGTTGAGAATAAGTCTAGCCGCAGCATTTTGGACCAACTGAAGACGGGCAATTTGAACAACTGATATCCCACAATAAAGTGAATTGCAGTAGTCTAGCCTACACGTGATGAATGCATGAACCGCAAATTTCCAAAGTTATCGGAGTAAGAAAGCCTTTGATTTTAGATAGTAAACGAAGTTGGTAGAAACCTGAGCTGATGACAGCTGATATGTGTTTGTCAAATTTTAAAGACTGGTCAACAAGAACACCTAAGTTCCGCACTCCTGTAGACTTAAAGGGAGATAGGCTCCCCAAGTCTGGGCTTATACACTGAGATCTTTCACTCGGGCTGAAAACAATGACCTCGGTCTTATCATCATTTAGAGAGAGGAAGTTTTGAGCCAGCCATGCCTTCACCTCCTCTAGGCATAGCAGAAGAGAGTTTAAGGCTGCAGGATCATTTCTCTTGAATGGAATTTA
>NW_027509200.1:2935000-3075000 GCF_051911475.1 Siphateles boraxobius | reverse complement strand
ATTTTTTTCATTTGTATTTAAAATAAATGAAATGCGATGGGAAAAGTGAGATGACCGAGGCAAACCAAGTTTTCCGGTAACACTTCAGAATACTATTCCTTCATTAATGAATAACTACACAGGAACAAATGAGTAACACACTTAACATTCTTAACTAACAAGAAACTCTGATTAACAAATTAGTAAGTAATACTGTAGCACTCAGTTGAATGTGGTAGTTCACCATTAGCTAATCAGTAACTATTATATTTCATACCTCTCAGAAAACTACTATATACAGGTTTATAATTAACATGAATAATGCATAAAGTATAATATAAGGTAAAGGTAACCCATTAGTAATGACTCAAGTGTTACTACATCTTTTTGAAGGAACTACTAATAGTTTGGATCATTTTTCTAAAGTAAAAAAACATGATAACTACCTGATATTGACTGAAGTCATTGTAAGCTTTTGAGATTTTTGTAAGATTTTAAATAGTAATTCCTTTTTCCACTTTAGTCATTACTAGTGTGTTCCCATGATCCATCCAAAACTGATCCAAATTATTTGTAGTAATGGGTTACCCTTACCTTATACGTGACCCTGGATGACAAAACCAGTCTTATGGGTCATTTTTTTGAAATTGAGATATATACATTACATGAAAGCTGAATAAATACGCTTTCCATTGATGTATGGTTTGTTCGGATAGGACAATATTTGTCCGAGATACAACTATTTGAAAATCTGGAATCTGAGGGTGCAGAAAAATCGAAACATTGAGAAAATCGCCTTTAAAGTTGTCCATTTATGTTCGCGATTGTGCTGCATTCACTCACAAAAATAAATGTTTTATACATTTACGGTAGGAAATTTACAAAATATCTTCATGGAACATGATCTTTACTTAATATCCTAATGATTTTTGGCATAAAAGAAAAATTGATAATTTTGACCCATATAATGTATTGTTGGCTATTCCCACAAATATACCCGTGCTACTTAAGACTGGTTTTGTGATATAGGGTCACATATTATACATTATGCATCATTAATACTAATAATGAACCTGTATATACTATATACTGTATATAGTAGTTCTCAGCAGTCTTCAGTGAGGTATTTAAAGCAGTAGTTACTACTGATTAACCGATAGTAAACTACCACATTCAACTGAGCGCTATTACTTACTAATTTATTAATCAAGAGTTTCTTGTTAGTTAATAGTAGTTACTAGAATGTTAATAGTGCGTTACTCGTTTATTCCTGTGTAGTTATTCATTAATGAAGGAACAGTATTATAAAGTGTTACCAGAGTTTTTCTCGTCTTGGCAATCTAAAGTGGAAACAAACTTCCCTTCTTCTTTCCTGACGCACATCGCTCATTAATACTTGATTTGTGTGTGGTGGTGTGAAACCAGAAAGTGAACTGCTGAAGCGATATGTGTGTGATGTCTTGCAGAGTCTCTGGTCTTGTTTGCATTGAGCGTATCAGGCTGGGCATTCCTGCTCTCACGCTCGAGTTCTTCTCGTTCCTGTGCGGCCGGAGGCGCTGCTGACCCATGCTTCATTTAAACCTGTGGCTGGAGCAGTGTGTTCCTCCTCAAACAGCACAGTACTCCAGCTCACACAACCCTGAGGAATACACCACCACTAAAATACCATCCGGAAAAACACACAACTCAGCGATTCAGAAGAACTTGTGTTTAAAATGATGATTTTAGACAAGAGATGTTCAAGGAAACCAATCATACAAATCAAAAAAGATTTTTTTTGGGGGGGGGGGGGGGGTACTTAAGGAAACGTCGCCATATGGCAATGCTTTACCACAATGGAAAATGGTCAAAAAAGTTGTTTTCTATAAAATTATGATGTTCTTTTCTATTTAATTGCACATTTCTTTTAGAAATTGATAGATTTATATACTTGGAACTCATGCAAACCAAAAATAAGTAAATCCCTATCATTTAATCCCTATCATTCCTAATCACTTGGCTAACTCATCCTCACTCTCATCACATGGAAGAGCTTTTTTTTTAATTCACAAAGTGCAATATATTAAAAAAAACCCTGAATAACTAGGAAATTAGTAGAATTATTTAATTAATTGTTACCATATGGCAACGCCGTACCATAAAGGGTTAAAGGGATAGTTCACAGCAAAATGAAATTTGCCTTGTGAAAAGTACACTTTTAGCACACATTTTTAAAGAGTACTTATTATGGAAATAAAACACTTTATAAGAATACTTTACGGCACTTGTGTTATTTGCAGTTGAAATGAAAATGTACTATAGTTTAAATTTATATTAAATGCAATAAGTTGGACTTAAAGGGTTAGTTCACCCAAAAATTAATTTCAGTCATTAATTATCTCACCCTCATGTCGGTCCAAACCTGTAAGACATTCGTTCATCTTCAAAACACAAAACAAAATGAAGATCCTTTTGATTATATCAGAGAGGTTTCTAACCCTCCATTTACAGCTACGTTATTACCACTTTCGTCGGACGTACCGTAATGATTAGGATCCCAATTAACACGCCACCTAGTCCTGCCACCTTCCAGTGCCTAGCTAAAGCTTCCTGATCCCCCTGCATTTATCTAGGTGGAGATGGGACAGGGCTCAGGCCAGGGAAGTCCACTGCTGTTGGATAGTCCACTTGGATAACACTGGGAAAGCATGCCTTTGCGGTGGAAAGGGAGATGCTGCGGAAGCCACATCCTGCCTGTAGGGAGGTATCATGTGGAAGTTACACATATGGAATCGCCGTAGGGATCACAACATATGGGACCCAGCCTAGCACATACATCCGACTGCCAAGGGGTGTGGAGAAACTCAACAGGGTTCGGCAAACGTGGCACTCAACTGGAGCAAGAATGGCGCACATATCCAGTCCATAGGAGGGGAATGGAGCAGCAAGCCGATACTTTGAGCGGGGCCTACGGTGTTGACTGGCTTCTATGAGAAGAGAGCATATGGGAAGATAACGGCTTGACACGAAGGCTGTAGAATCTAGTGAACGTGTTTGTGTCGCCCAGCCCGCAGCTCTACAAATGACAGTGCAACACTTACCTGTCTCCACAGGTCGGCAGGGGGTGCGTCAGAAGGTGTAGTCGGGCCCTCAAATCGCACCTTAGCCTTTCCTTCACCAAGGGTAGTGAGGGGGGAGGAGGTACTCAGCAGGTTTCAGGCAGAAATAGGTGCCATCCACGACCTCGTAACCTCTTCATGCACTTCGGGAAAAGAATGGCACTGGGGCGGCGCGCTGAGGACCAGCTCGCCCCATACCGAGATACCAATCATCCAACCGAGACGGTTCAGGACACGGTGGAGGGTTCCACGCAAACCCGGCCATCTCGGCGGCCCTTTTCAGCATAGCTGACATTTTTGGATCCGGCTCGGGCAACGCTACTCTCCCAGGAGGCAGCACAGCAGAGTCGTCATCTCCGGAGTCCAGATCCGCATCCGATGCAGCGATCAACATCCTGTCCTCCAGGAGGAGCCCCGAATGAAGCGGCTGGTCGGTCCACTACAGAGGGACCAGCATGTTCGGTTGGAAGCTCCGCCGGCTGCGGCGTGACAGAGGAGTGAGGGGCCAACGGGGACTGGTTACCTGGTGGGGAAACCACCTGAATGAATGCCCAAACACGTGATGGAGTGTTTGTGACCGTCAGCTGGGGACAGGGAACAATCACATCCAGAAATGCACGGGTGGAATTGCATCTTTAAAAAGACGCAGACACAACCGTATGGCTCTTTCAGGAAATAGTGCTCTCTCTAGCGCCGGAGAACACAGGGGAATGACCGCGGCAACACTGCCAGTGGATGTTGCAGCCTGTACCAGTGAAGCACTCACTTCTTCGCCCTCTAACCAACCGTCAACAAACAAACACAAAGAATGCTGTTAAAACAGCAGTTGAGAGCTCAGAAGATCGCGATCACCACGGTGCTCACGCTGTAGAACCACCAGCATCAGAGGAGACTTCCAGAAGAAGCAACGACACACTCGCTCGTTGAAGAACTCAACACTCTTTAGAGACATCGACATGAAGACCGATCGGCTCCAAAGCGAAAGACAAATGTTGCATGCATCCGCTTCCGTATTTATACCCACGCTGCGGGGCGGAGATTAGCAGAAAGCAGCCTACTTCCGCATTGCAAAACAAGCTGGAGATTATTTAATTTTTTATGAATAAATAAATAATGAGAAGATACGAAAATGCTAAGACAATTTTAGAAGCCAAATTATTTCAGCGTACGTTCTTTCGACCGTTTCAAAACACTTGGTACCAGGGGCTGTGTTAGCCATTTTGGACCCTATGAAAGAATATGAAGTTGAAGAATAAAATCGATCTCTGGGGGCCCCTAAAGTGCGTGGGCCCTTACAACCGTCCTAAACCCCCCCCCCCCCTTAGTGGCTCCCCTGCTCGGTACAGAAACATAAGAACCAGTGAAGAGCCATTAGGAAAGCTGAAATATGTGGTTTTAAACCTAACAGTTTGGCATTGTTTTGCAAGACCCCAGTAGCCCTGAAACGTTTATTCCCAAATCCACTGAGCCAAACGCGTCCCTGTGTCAACAGCGTGTAGGCAAACAGACTCACCTATCCGTCAATCCGCCGCTGAATGGGCTCTTTTTCCGGGCCGCTCCTCCGAGGGATTCCCTCGTTCCGGACCAGTGCTTCACCACACCACTGACTACATCCAGTGGCTCGGGTAAACAAGCCCTTCCTCCACACCACTGACTGCATCCAGGAGCTCGGGTAAACAAGCCCGCTGTGCAGCAGAGGTTAAAGTGGACTGAGCCAGTTCTGACGGTGGTGTGGAAGAGGTGAGAGCAAATCACGGCCGTGTGAATCAATACACGCATTCATTTCAGCCATGATCATGAAAGACATTCAACTATAGCACATATCAGGCCACATTAGACTACACTGTAATTACAGAGTGCAAAAAGGAACCGGTAATCATTAATTACACATTATATATATATATAGCCACTTGTACAGTGTGAGAAAAACAAAACGAAACCAAAAAAACCTCCTAAATCAAGAACTAGCTATTTTTTGTTCTGCAGAATGAAGCTTATTGTGATATGTAGTTTATAGCACATCTGTGCATTAAAAGTCAGATTTTTAATTTTTTTAAATGGGACAGTTTATTGAACCTTTAGACAAAATCTCAATATGGTTGTACGTATATGTGTTTTATAAAATGTTTGCATCGTGCATATCATCATAGATGCATCAGGCTTTTATGGCTTATGATATGTAGGCTACATTGAGCTCATACTCAAAAACATCACTTCAGTCGTAACTGAGGAAAAATATGCAATTTGGTGCAGATGCTGAGAATTATATGAACAAAAAGTGAGATGAAATTCTGATGCTTGTGATGTAAATAAATTAGATCTATGTAACAATTAAAGGCAACAAATTATTTTAAAGTGACATATAGTAAATTATGCATAATTACAAATAACAAACCCTAAAACCGTTACTCTATAGTAAGTACATATAGTTAATTAATTTTACTCAGCACTTATGTAAGTACAATACAACTACATCACCTTAAAACAAAGTGTAACGCATATATAAATATCAGTTGTCACTCTATATCTGCCAATAATGTCTTAGTAAGATGGTATTTAAATGCTCAGTTTTATGATCAAAGCTCTGTAGTTTTATAAAATATAATGCAATGAGGATTGAGATGAACAAATAAACCTTCCTCAAAAGCCTAATGATCATATTTGATACTCGTGATTTTTCTAAAAAGGAAAATCAGATTTATTGAGTTAATCACGTAACTGTAAGGTATGTAGTATGCAGATTATATGCTTTCTTCCTGTATTAATTTCCCCCAAAACGTAGCAAATATCACTTTTCATTTGGTGTTATAATCACTGTTTTATCCACAAGATGGCAGTGTATGTCAAGCTGGAGTTGGATAAACGGGCTGAATTGTGTTTCCAGCCTCTCACAGGATCCCTTAATTAAGACTCAAATAAACGATGCGCTGCATTAAGAGAGACTATGGGCAAGAGCTTGCATGAATTACGTCCCTCCACGTGTACATTAGTTTGGCTGTCATTACGCATTAAGTCATTAGTGAATTTGCATGAGATTATTAGGAGGAAAAAACATGAAATGCAGTTACAGCCAAACAGTTTAATAGTACATAGTAATAGTAGAAATGTTATTTTCTTGACCCAAAATCCTGCGAAAGTAGCAGAATAAAGTGTCGGCGTAGTGTTTAAGAAGCTCACGTCTCTCAGCGCCACGGTTTGGCAGAGGCTTTTATGAGAGGCCTTCTGGGTGGCTTTCACGCAGATATGCCGTTTTTCCACAATCCCACGGGTGCAGCTCTTTCTTTTAGCTTAATTACTTTTAATGAAACCATTGAAAAAAGGGTCAGTTCCTATTACGAGGCAATTTAAAAGAACTGTGGGGAGTTCCTATTTTTGGATGAGCAGAGCGATCTTGAGTCATGGTCTGTATATGTCTGACCTCTCAAAACTCGTATCCATCTCTCAAGAGGTTTTTCCATGATACACTTATCTCAAGATTGCTCTCTGTGCTTCCAGCGAATATGAATCTGAAATTGGCTTGAGGCAATGATTGTAAAATAAAAGCTGGATTGGATCTATCAGAGAGAAGGACTGCGAATACTGCGCTCACACACAGACGTGCTGCGTTCATTGGTCTGTAATCCAAGGCATTCTAATCAATTGCAGTTGTCAAGCACCAACTGGATCTTTTTAGTGCCATCGAAGGGAACATCATGTTACATGTGTAGCAGGTGGTAAATCCGTGACGTGAAGTGCCACAATGTAATTATACTGAAAATTTAAAAAATTAAATAAAAATTGACACTGTTTTACTGCCTCTAATGTTCATTTCAACAGGAAACTGCAGTGATCTGAATGTATTGGTAGGTGTAGGTAGAGGTTTTCTGCAAAGGGCCTGTGTTGGATGCATTAGGCGGCAGACAAAAAAAGTTATAAATTTTTAATTGCGTAAATTGTTTACAAAAATGACCGCTTTAGCACCGTTTTCACACTGAGAATGAAACACATGCTTGCTTTGCAACAAGAATTGCGTTCGGAAACGGTTTGGATTAGAACAATGTAAAGAATTGAGATTCCATAGCAAGAAATGCTGCGTTTACTTGCGTCAGTCTAAGAAATGTGTTTGACCGATGCCTGTTGGACATGACCTTAAACAAACATGCTTCCTTAAGATTGACTGCTTGTTAAGACCACCCACCGACTACTCAATTTCAGCTAGTCAAAAATATGCATAAGCCAGTTTACAAGCAACTGCATTTTATGGTGTAGAACAGCAATTCTCAAACGGTGGTCCGCGGACCACTAGTGGTCCGTCAGGGTACTGCAGGTGGTCCGTGGAAAGGCAAATTAAAATATAAAATAAATTTTTTTTTACCTTCATTTTACCAGGGAATTCCCCCCCAAAAATAAAAAGTAAAAAGAATATGTAGGCCAATATTGATATAAAATTTAAATTAAATTGTCAAGTTATTGTGTGATTACTAAAATAGGCTAGTGGCGCTCGGCCGTGACGTTCAAGTTCGTATGAACCCCCCCCCCCAAACAAAAAGTTTGAGAACCCCTGGTGTAGAATCACATGCTCAGATGTAATTTCTGATTGAGATAGAATCAGTAATTCGGCACGACATTCATATCTAATTTCTTTTCCCCCTACACCCCTCTTTTCATAACAGCAGTGTAGGTTGGGTTATTAGTACCCATCACCTAATCCCCAGATCTTAACATTAGCATGACATTTGGCTGTGTTTATTCACTATCTTCTCTTACAGCTCTCAAAGGCAGTAGAGAAAACCTCGTGAGTCAAGCTGTGGGGATGTATATGCTGTAACCAATAATCTGCTGATGTATTCTTACCACATCCTCTCGTCAGCATGATTGCGCTCTAAGATCACAGCCCAGAAATGTCAGATCCCTTGAAAGAGGGATGGAAAATCCAAAAGTAAAGAACAGATTTGAATAACATATTCTCTAACTCATCAATACTTTTGAATGAGTAGACGGAGCCATTGTAGTGTAAATCAGACACGAAGTTTAATTTTTTGCTTGTGGGAGGACAGTGTTTGGTACTTTTATTTATTATATTAACACCTGATGTTAACATATTACTATGTGGTTGCCAATGCCTACTGGCCAAGTTAACTCTTTACCTGCAATTGATGAAAAAACACTGTTTAGTAAATAAAGTAAATCGACATGAGAGTCAAAAAACAAACAAACCAAAAAAAATTCAACAATCAAACTTTTACAGCTGTTGGAAAATTGACCTTAACACAAGTCACTATAATTACAGCAAAGACAGACTTATGTCCTCTCACCCCCACTCTTTTTCCTTACAGAATGACAATACTAGACTTTATAGGCCTGAGCTCACCCCTGGAATTGGAACATACCAACACATGATTATGGTGCAGGGGTGGCTTAGATAACAAAGACATAAATGCTTAAAAACAGCTGAAATACTACCTCTAGGAAACTAGAAAATTACAGAATATTATTTCTACAGTTTCGGCTAACAGTTGACAAACAACAAGTCATATTTAACAGCTACAAATTAATAACTCAAACTCCGGGTCATTTGCTATTGACCCCGAAGTCATAGCGTCATTTAAACCCCACAATCGCGGCAAATTTTCCTTTACACAAACAAACCGAAGTCACCAGTACGACAAAGATGGTATGTCAAAGCTATGTTTCTCTTAAACTTAATAAATGGATACATACTGAAAACATGTGTTGCGTGATTATTGTAACTGATTATGACTGTAACGTAAATGACATGATTTTCTTTAAAACAGCAAGATATGTATTGATAGAAGTAGCTATAGCATATAAATCACCGCAGTATTAGCTGTTAAAAGTGTGCACACAAAAGCTACGGGATATATGAGATTTTTTATTGAAAGGCTAGATTAACCGCTGATTTTTAACAGTATAAAGATTAACAGAAGACATTAATGTGCTAGACAAACACATACAGGTCACATTTGCACTCAAGTCTTTGTGTACTAGAATAGGCAGCATATCGCTGCCGTGACGATAGCTATGCGCCCCGTCACAGCATGAACTAGTTGTTCCGCATTTGTCAATGAGATGGAAAAATGCGGTTTTACAGACACTAGACACGTGACTTTCAAATGAAAGATTGGTATCAAAGAGCACACCCAGGTTCCTAACTGACGACGAAGTCTTAACAGAGCAGCCATCAAGTGTTAGACAGTATTCTAGGTTATTACGTGTGGAAGTTTTTTGTCCAATAATTAGAATCTCTGTTTTTTCAGAATTTAGTAGTAGGAAATTACAATGCATTCCGATAATTTTGTGAATTGGTGAGTTTCGTTAGGTTTGGAAGAAATATAGAGCTGAGTATCATCAGCATAACAGTGAAAGCTAATTCCATGTTTCCTAATGATATTTCCTAAAGGTAGCATGTACAGAGTGAAAAGCAGCGGTCCGAGAACTGAGCCTTGTGGTACGCCATACTGAACTTATGAACGATAAGACATCTCTTCATTTACTGCAACAAACTGATAGCGGTCAGATAAATATGATTTAAACCATGATAATGCAATTCCACTAATGCCAACATAGTTTTCTAGTCTATTTAAGAGAATGTTGTGGTCAATGGTGTCAAATGCAGCACTAAGATCAAGTAACACTAATAGAGAGATACAACCACGATCGGATGATAAGAGCAAATCATTTGTGACTAATGAGAGCTGTCTCAGTGCTATGGTGCGGGATTAAATCCTGACTGGAAATCCTCGCAGATATCATTTCTTTCAAGAAAGGAACACAGTTGTGAGGATACTGCTTTTTCAAATATCTTTGATAGAAAAGGTAGATTTGAGATCGGCCTGTAATTGACTAATTCTGTAGGATCAAGTTGCGTTTTTTTAAAAAGTGGTTTAATCATAGCCAGCTTAAAGGTTTTTGGTACGTATCCTAGAGACAAAGACGAATTAATGATGTTAAGAAGAGGATCTATGACTTCTAGAAGCATCTCTTTCAGTAGTTTAGTCGGAATAGGGTCTAACATACATGTTGTCGATTTAGATGAATTAACGAGTTTGCAAAATTCTTCCTCTCCTATGGCAATGAATGAATCAAATTTTACCTCAGGGAGACTATAATGCACTCCCTGATGTAATGCTGTAGTAAACGGTTGCATAGTTATAATTTTGTCCCTAATATTATCAATCTTATAAGTGAAGAAGTTCATAAAGTCATAACTGCTGTGTTTCTTGGAAACTTCTGGGCTTGAAGCTTTCTTTTTCGTTAGTGTAGACACTTTTTCAAATAAATACCTAGGATTATGTTTATTTTCTTCTAATAGGGTTGAAAAATAAGCAGATCTAGCAGCTTTTAAAGCCTCTCTGTAAGCAATCGAGCTCTCCTTCCATGAAATCCGAAATATCTCTAGTTTTGTTTTCTTCCAGTTGCGCTCCATTTTTCTGGCTGCTCTCTTAAGGGCCCGGGTGTGCTCGTTGTACCACGGTGTTGGACTATTTTCTTTAATCTTCTTTAAGTGCAACGGAGCAACTGTGTCTAAAGTGCTGGAAAGGAGAGAGTTAAAAGTTTCTGTTGCAATGTCAAGTTCTTCTAAGCTATCTGGGATGCTGAGATGATGAAACTGATTAGGAAGATTATTGATAAAGCAATCTTTAGTGGCAGAAGTGATAGGTCTAACATACTTGTAACACGGAGTTGGCTTTGCAGCCTTGGCTAAATGTAATTTACATGAGACTAGATAATGATCTGAGATGTCGTCGCTCTGCTGCAGAATTTCAACAGCATCAACATTGATTCCATGTGATAATATTAGATCTAGAGTACGATTACGACAATGAGTAGGTCCTGACACGTGTTGTCTAACTCCAATAGGGTTAAGAATGTCTTAAAATGCCAATCCCATTGAATCTTTTTCATTATCTACATGTATATTAAAATCACCAACAATTAGGACTTTATCTGCAGTCAATACTAATTCTGATAGAAAGTCAGCAAATTCTTTGATAAAATCTTTATGGTGCCCTGGCGGCCTGTATACAGTTGCCAGCAGAATTCTCAAACTTGATTTGTCGTTTACATTATATATTTTTACATTTAAGCACCAACACTTCAAAATAAGTATATTTAAAACTAGATTTTTTAGTGGTTTTGAAAATATTACTATAAATTACAGCAATACCTCTCCCTTTGCCTTTCAGGCGAGGTTCATGATTATAACAGTAATCTTGGGGGGTGGACTCATTTAAAGTAATGTAATCGTTTGGTTTTAGCCAGGTTTCTGTCATACACAGCACATCTAGGTTATAATCTGAAATCATATCATTAACTATGAGCGCTTTTGAAGTAAGGGATCGGATATTCAGCAACCCAAGCTTTATCGTTTGTTCATCTGTATTATATCTATTTTTTATTTGTTGAATATCAATTACATTTTTAACCTTAGATGAAGGAGGGATGAATACCATCTCTTTTCAACAGGTCAGGTTTGCCCCCAAAACTTTTCCAATTGTCTATGAATTCTATATTATTTTGCGGACACCACTTAGACAGCCAGACATTGAGTGATGACAATCTGCTAACTATCTCATCACTCCTTCGAACAGGAAGGGGGCCAGAGCAAATTACAGTGCCTGACATCGTACTTCCGAGTTCAAACACCTCTTTAATATTAATTTTGGTGATCTCCGACTGGCGGAGTCGAACATCATTAGTGCCGACGTGAATAACAATCTTAGAGAATTTACGCAGACAAGCAGACAAGCAGACAAACTGGCTAAACCGACCGTCTGCTAGCGGCCTCGTCTCACCAAGGTCAGATAAATCCCATCACATAGAGCCTCTTTCACCTAGATATCATCATATAGAGACTGTGTCTGTTCCCCGAATTTGGAAATCCAAAAAACTTCCAAACCAATCTAAGGTTAAAAATGTAATTGATATTAGCATTAGCCAGCACTTTTAAATTTGCTTTGATGTCAGGCGCTCTGGCTCCCGGCAAACATGTGACTATGTTGGCTGGTTCCCTATTTTCACGTTCCGTGTGATTGAATCACCAATTACCAGGGCACAATCAACAGAATAGCGAAACTATTGAGCAATGGGGCCATAGAGCCTTTATCTCAAGCTCAGAGCGAAGGGGGTCTATACAGTAGATATTTTCTGTGTACCGAAAAAAGACAGGGGTCTCAGACCCATTCTAGATCTGTGAGTTCCACCTCGGGCATGGGCCTCCGGTCTGTTTCGCCTCTAGGTCGATCTGAAATGCGTCTCAGCTCTGGAACCTTGGAAGGCGACCGACTGGTATCAGTCAGGCATGAGTCTGGGGACTTTCTGGAGTGTGAAGATGGTGTCTACAGACGCCTCCACCTCGGTATGGGGAGCGCTGCTCGAGGGCAGACTGTTCTTTGGCCAGTGGTCAGAACAGGAAAAGGTTATACACATAAACTGTCTGGAAATGATGGCAGTCGACAACGCGCTGAGGTGCTTTTGTCCCCAGATAAAAGGTCACCCCGTCCTGGTCCGGTCGGACAACATGTCAGTGGTGGCCTATATAAATCACCAGGGTGGCATCAGGTCCCGAAACCTTTACAGGCTGACGGAACGCCTCCTGGTCTGGGCTCAGCACAATCTGCTTTCATTGAATCTGGGACCAGACAGACTGTCCAGAAACAATGTTCCAGCAGTAGAATGGTCGCTGCACCCGCAGACAATCCAACTGCTTGGGAGACATTCGGCAGAGCGCAGGTGGACCTGTTCGCGTCCCAAGAAAACGCTCACTGTCCGAAGTTTTTCTCCAAAAGCAGGGATGCGCAGGCCAGCGTCTGGCCCCGCTGCCCTCTCTATGCTTTTCCCCCTGTCTCGCTTCTGCCTCAGGTGTTGGAACGAATCAGTGAAAACGGATGCTGCTTGTGGCTCCGTTCTGGACGAACCAGGCTTGGTTCCCAGTCCTGATGCAGCTGATCAGAACTGCCCCGTGGCCAGTACCGATGAGGAAAGACCTCCTCTCTCAGGCCAAAGGCTCGATTTGGCATCCTCGCCCGGAACTATGGTCCCTACATGCATGGGCCATCAACGGGTACCCGCTAACCTCCCGGAAGGAGTTTTAAACACGATCACACAGGCTAGAGCCCCGTCTACTATACGGCTCTATTCCTCAAAATGGTCTGTGTTCTCTGGCTGGTGTCAAGCTCAGGGCTTTTCACCCCTCGACTGAGGGGTTACGGAAGTTCTCTCCTTCCTTCAAGAGCTACTGGATAAGGGCAGAACCCCATCCACGCTCAAAGTTTATGTGGCGGCCATAGCAGCGTTTACTAAACCAGTGTCTGGCCAGTCACTGGGGAGGAACGATCTGGTCGTACGATTCCTCAAAGGAGCTAGGAGGCTGAATCCTCCCAGACTTCCTTCAGTCCCGGTGTGGGACCTTTCTATGGTTTTGGAAGCCATGAAAGGTGCCCCATGCGAGCCAATCCATTTGTCAGACATGAAACATTTGTCATTCAAAACAGTGTTGCTTATGGCTCTCGCTTCAGTGAAGCGCATTGGGGATTTACAAGCGCTTTCAGTGAGCGCGACATGTATGGAATTCGGGCCTAATGACTCGAAAGTCATACTCAAACCACGGCACGGGTACATGCCTAAATCCCTCAACACACCGTTCAGGGCCCAGGTGATTTCCCTGTCTGCCCTTCCGGTTCACGATGAGGAGGAGGACACGAGTCTCCTTTGCCCGGTCAGGGCACTGAGAACTTATGTGTCCCGCTCGTCTGCTTTCAGACAGACTGAGCAGCTCTTTGTTTTGTTTAGCGGACGTTCTAAGGGACTAGCCGCGTCAAAACAGAGCCTATCGAGACGGATAGTCAAGGCCATAGCGCTGGCTTACACTTCTAAGGGCCTGCAGTGTGATTTGGGTGTCAGAGCGCACTCCACGAGAGGCGTGGCCTCGTCGTGGGTGTGGTCTAGCGGGATTACCTTGCAGGATATCTGTACGACGGCAAGCTGGACCTCGTCATCTACATTTATAAGGTTTTATAACCTTGAGGTTCCCGACTTGCAGGCCAAGCTGCTGTCGGTCTAGTAATCAGCACTATCTGCCCCGTTGCGCCGGCTCAGAATGCTGAATTTTGCTTGTGCATTGTTCACTGATCGATAGAACAGCTCCATGGGTATTGAAAGACCCGTACTGCTACCCAATTCAGGCTAAACATTGTTCACCCTGACTGCGTGTTACACTGTTAACATGATTAGCTCCTGTAGGATGCTGTTTATGGAGAATGATGCTTACAGCCTCTCTTCTCCGACTCTCTGTGAGTCCATGGTGACTATGCACTATATGAGCCCCGGGCTACTGCCCTTGGGACTTTGGTGTCAGATCCTAGTACGCATGGCGTTTTAGACTGTGGAGAACAGTCTTAGACCTGAGGAGAATATCGCACGTATCCAGTCCGTGGAGTGGAATGGCGAGCAAGCGAAGACACCTGAGCAGGTCCAGTACTAGCTGGTTGAAGCGAGTACATGAGAGGACACTGGCTTCCCTCGGAGATTGTAGAATCTGGCGAATGTGTTAGGTGTCCCCCAGCCTGTAGCTCTGCAGATGTCTGTTAGCGAGGCGCGATGCGCTAGAGCCCAAGAGGACGCCACACTCCGGGTGGAGTGGGCAGTAACACCAAGGGGGCACGGTCGACCTTGCTGCTGGTATGCCAAAGCAATTGCGTCCACTATCCAGTGAGACAATCTTTGCTTGGAGAGAGCCTTCCCCTTCAGCCTCCCACCATAACAGACAAAGAGCTGGTCTGAGGTCCTGAAACACTTTGTCCTGTCTACATAGGCGCGGAGAGCGCGTACTGGACAGAGCAGTGCCAAGGCTGGGTCTGCCTCCTCCAGGGGCAGCGTTGCAGGTTCACCACCTGGTCCCGGAAGGGAGTGGTAGGAATGTTGGGCACATATCCAGACCGGGGTCTCAGGATCACGTGAGAGTAAACCGGCCCGAATTCCAGGCGCGCTTCGTCAAGGGAGAATGCATGCAGGTCCCCTACCCTCTTGATGGAGGCTAGTGCAACCAGGAGCGCTGTCTTCATAGACAGGAATTTAAGCTCAACTGATTGCAGGGGCTCAAATGGAGCACTCTTCAGGGCAGTTAGAACCACTGAGAGGTCCCAAGAGGGAACGAGAGGAGGGCGAGGCGGATTTAGTCTCCTCGCTCCTCTCAGGAACCTGATGACCAGGTTGTGCTTCCTCACCGACTTACCTTCGATGAGGTCATGGTGTGCGGCAATAGCGGCAACATAGACCTTCAGGGTGGAGGGAGACAGCCTTCGCTCCAGCCCCTGTTGAAGGAAGGAAAGCACAACGCTGATCGAGCATCTCCGGGGGTCTTCTTGGTGAGAAGAGCACCAGCTGACGAAGAGATTCCACTTCGACGCATAGACTTGTGGACGGCGCCCTAGCGGAAGTGATGGTAGCCACCACCGCTGGTGGTAGGGTAGTCAAACCTGCCTCGTCCCATCGAGGAGCCACACGTGGAGGTTCCAGAGATCGGGACCAGGGTGGCATAGGGTGCCCCGTCCCTGAGAAAGAAGGTTCTTCCTCAGAGGGATCGGCCAGGGAGGTGCTGTCGCGAGGAGTACTAGTTCGGGGAACCAGGTCCGGTTGGGCCAGTAAGGGGCAACCAGGATGACCTGCTCCTCGTCCTCCCTGACCTTGCGCAAGGTCTGCGCAAGAAGGCTCACTGGGGGAAACGCATACTTGCGGCCCTGCGGCCAGCTGTGCGCCAGAGCATCCGTGACGAGCGTCCCCTCGGTTAGGGAATAAACTGGGCGCAATGGGTCGAGTCGTGGGAGGCAAACAGATCTATCTGTGCGTCCCCGAACTGGTCCCAAATCAGCTAGACCGACTGGGGATGGAGTCGCCATTCTCCAGGGAGTGGCTGAAGCCGTGAGAGCTCGTCGGCTGCACAGTTCAGCGCTCCGGGAATGAAAATGGCTCGAAGCGACCTCAGATGCTTCTGACTCCATAGGAGGAGGTGACGGGCGAGTTGTGACATACGGCGGGAGCGTAGACCACCTTGATGGTTGATGTACGCTACAGTGGCGGTATTGTCTGAAAGAACTAGTACGTGTTGACCCCTGAGCAACGCCCGGAAGCGGTGCAGGGCAAGGCGTACTGCCAACAACTCGAGGCAATTGACATGCCATAGCCGCTGGGGTCCTGTCCAGGAGCCCGCAGCAGCATGTCCATTGCAAATGGCACCCCAGCCCGTGGTGGAGGCATCTGTTGAGACGACAACATGCCGGGAAGCTCGTTCCAGGGGCACACCCGCCCTGAGGAAACTGAGGTTCGACCACGGGGTGAAGAACTGACGGCAGGTCGGAGTAACTGGTACTCGGAGCGTGCCGTGTTGCCATGCCCACCTCGGGACTCGGTCGCGAAGCCAAAGCTGAAGCGGTCTCATATGAAGCAATCCGAGCGGCGTGACCACGACTGCAGATGCCATATGCCCCAGGAGCCTCTGAAAGAGTTTCAGTGGAACCGCACTCCTGCCCTCGAATTGTCTCAGGCAAGTCAGCAGTGACTGCGCGCGCTCGCTTGTAAGCTGCGCGGAAATGGCGACCGAGTCGATGTCCATACCGAAAAAAGAGATCCTCTGCACGGGGCAAAGTTTGCTCTTCTCCCAGTTGACCCGAAGGCCCAGACGAGCTAGGTGCCGAAGCACTAGGTCCCTGTGTTCGCAAACCTGATCTCGAGAGTGAGCTAGGATCAGCCAGTCGTCGATATAACTCAGGATGCGAACCCCGTGTTCCCGCAGGGGAACAAGGGCAGCCTCGACGACCTTCATGAAGATGCGAGGAGACAGGGCTAGCCCGAAAGGGAGAACCATGTACTGGTATGCCTGCCTCTCGAAAGCAAACCGAAGGAACAGTCTGTGTCGAGGAAGAATGGAGACATGAAAGTAGGCGTCCTTCAGGTTGATCGCTGCAAACCAATCCTGGGGCCGTATGCATTCGAAAACGGGTTTGGCGGTGAGCATCTTGAACGGCACCCTGTGAAGGGAGCTGTTCAGAATTCGCAAGTCCAGGATTGGCCGTAACCCACCGGTTTTCTTGGGGACAATGAAGTAGGGGCTGTAGAAGCCGGACCTCATCTCGGCTGGAGGGACAGTCTCGATTGTACCCTTCGTCAGCAGTGTGGCAATCTCTGCTCTCATGATGGGGGCATTGCCACCGACCAAAGTGGAGTGGACCGTGCAAACTGAATCGCATAGCCGAGCCTGACGGTCCGCGCGATCCAGCGGGACAGACGGGGAAGCTCTAGCCAGGCTCCCAGGAACTGAACCAGCGGGATCATGCGAACCACAGGCGTCCCCCCGGAGGGGCAGCGAAGCGGAGTAAATGGCCCAAACGTGGACGGCCTAGCGGCCCGATGTGGGGGCACAGTTAGCAACCGCGCCCTGGCAGAGGGGGCCAGGGGAGGACCAGGCTGGTCGTCCCGCGGGGGCTTGCTCTGCCAGGGGTCTGGCGACAGAGGGGGACAGTGGCGAAGCGGTCCGTGGACGGCACGCCGTGTCAACTGCCTCTGGGACAGAGGGGGGCGAGGAGAGCACGGCTTGTGGGCGGCGCTCTGTGTCGCCCGAGAACTCTGTGAGCTCAGGGAAGAGGGTATTGTTTCTGTTTTTAACCACATTAGGGTGCTGCCCACCCGTGGGTGAGCAGCGGGGAATGGAGAACAAAAGATTCTCCCCCGGCCCTCCACTGGGGGAAGGAGTGGTCCTGCTACCACCTCCTGAGAAACAATCATCATCCCTGAGCAGCCCGTCTCAGGAGCACCGCTTGGCCCGGCGTTTAGCGGGGGGCGGGGCAGGAGAGGGCTGTGGCACCTTCTTGCGGCTTCCTCCGCGACCGGCCCCTGGGTGAAGGCTGCTGCGTGGTCCGGGCGGGAGGGGCGGGAGCCGCAGGAGGGCGCCCTCGGCGGGAAACAGGTCGAGGCGTCTGCCCGGCCGGCTGGGTGGAGGCAGCAGCGGGCCGGTGGGGCAGAATGTGTCTGATGGCCTCGGTCTGTTTCTGGGCAGTTGAAAACTGTTGGGCAAAATCTTCAACCGCAGCGCCGAAGAGGCCGGCCTGGGACAAGGGGGCGTTAAGCAGACGGGTCCGCTCCGCGTCCCGCATGTCGGCCAGTTTAAGCCACAGATGTCTCTCCTGGAGCACAGCTGTGGACATCACCAAACCCAGGGAGCGCGCGGTAAACTTCGTCGCCCGGAGAGCAAGGTCGGTCGCGGCGCGCAGCTCATCAAAGAGCCCTGGGTCTGTCCTACCCTCGTGCATGTATCTGAGCATCTGGGCCTGGTAGACCTCAGAGTGGCCATAGCATGCAGTGAAGCAGCTGCCTGTCCCGCCGCTCTGTAAGACTTCGCCACCAGGGTCGACGAAAATCTACAGGCCTTGGATGGGTGCTTAGGCTCGCCCCGAGAAGAAGCACTCTGAGGACATAGTTGCATGGCAACAGAGCGTTCAACCGGGGAAACCCCAGTGTACCCACGGGCAGCTGCCTCATCGAGGGGAGGAAAGGCGGATGAGACCAGCGAGCGGTCCCGAGAAGACGGGGGTCTTCCAGGACTTCGAGATCTCATCATGCACATCCGGGAAGAAAGGCATTGGGGTTTGCCGAGGACGAGGGTCGGCGGCCTTACCCAAAAAACAATCGTTCAGCCGCGAGCGCTCGGGACAGGGTGTAGGCCTCCACTCAAGTCCGATGCTCGCGGCTGCCCGGGAAAGCATGGCCGTCATCTCCGGATCAGACTCGAGCACAGCCGTATGCACACCGGAAGTTGGCAGCTGTGACGAGCCCTCACTTCCAGAAGACTCAAACCCACCTTGTGATGCTGCAACAGACATGGCATCTTCCTCTGTAGCTTCAACTGAAACACCAGAGGGTAGACCCGCGGGAATCAGCAGTTCGCTAGCGGGCACCGTCATTGAAGAGGGAGGCTGGGGTCGCGGACACATAGTCGGCGCCTTGTTCCAGACCGTAACCCTCAGGTCACCCTGGCCACCAGCCGCAGAGCAGGGGGTGGATGAGGGGACTCTCACTCTTGCGAGTTCACGGAGTCTCGACCGTAATGACGCCATGGTCATGTTCCCACTGAGAGAACATGAGTCATCCACGAGCGCTGCTCTAGCATGATCAATGCCCAAACATACTATGCAACGCTCGTGCCCATCAGAGTCCGATACCAATCTGCCGCAACCAGAAGTACACGGGCGAGACATCTTTAAAAAGTGTTAACACGTGCCACGTGTAAGCTCTTTTAGTGAGAGAAAACTCAAGTGTTGAAGCACCCGGGGAGAAACGCACCGACTGGCAGACCACTGCAACAGATCAGCAGGAAGCACGCTCTCGCCGTAGATCGCCGTCACACCAACACTCGAGGTACTCGTTTGTGAAGCTGACAATTCAGAGATGGCTTGTGGAGAGAAGAATACACTTGGCTCCGAAGCGAAAACATATCTGCATGTTGCCGGCTTCCTCCTTTTATACCCACGAGGTGGGGCGGAGGTACGCCATGCAAATTCCGCAGACCCATGGCATTTCTTTGCCATTGGCTCGTTTTGTAATACTCGAAGTTGATAGGCTTTCTAAGCGAAACCCCATTCGTCGTCATCCGACGTAACTCGGAGTGACAACGAAAGGGAACCAAGGTTACGTTAGTAAACAGACTACGTTCTCGGGAACCACCCTGATTGCTAGTTCCTATAACTAAGTTCCTTGAGCTACCCAGTGCGAAAGAGGCTTATGTGGCTTAAGTTTGATATATAGCAGTTGCCAGTTGAAGTTAATATGAAGTTATAATGTGGTGATATGGAAATGTATAAGTTTAAAATCTGTGTTTTGTGTGCACTATTGAGTATACTGTTTGCTACTGACGACTGACAACTGTGCTTCCCCTCTTAGACACACCAGCCATCTGCTCATGGGCTGCCAATGATGACTTGGTGGTTAATGCAAATATAGCTCAATACAGCAGAGATCTGAAAGCCTGTTGCTCTAAATCTAGAGCTTTGAGGTTCAGTGGGATTTCAATATAGATCTCTGGGGTTCTTGGCTCAATTTTACCGAATGCTTCATGACAAAAATCTTCTATATAAGCAGAAATGCCTTAAATGATGGCATTTTCTAGTGCTAAAGTATCTTTACAAACTGTTTAATTAAAATTTAAAATTTAATTAAAAATAACTGAATTAAAACTAAATCCATAAAATGATCTCATGATGGGAACTGCTGAAAGGTTCTTAGTTATATGAAGCTCCTGACGGAACCCTTGAAGCTTCCATATGGAACCTTTTCCTCTAAGAGTGAGCCTCAAATAGATAATCAGATAGCATTGATTAAAAACATAATTATAACGAACACACACACACACACACACACACACACACACACACACACACACACACACACACACACACACACACACACACACACACACACACACACACACACACACACACACACACACACACACACACACACACACAGACACACACACACAGAGAGACAGAGACAAAAAAACTGTTTTTCAGAGAAAAATAGCTAAAAGATTCTTAAAATGTAATCTTTTGTGTTCCACGGAAGAAAGAAAATCTTCATGTTTGAATGACATGATGGTGAGCAATGACAAAATTTTCATTTTTGGGTGAACTATCTCTAACATTTGTTCACATACGGCTGCACTGTTTTTCCGCCAATGCTCTGCCATGTGTTACAAATGCGAATAAATATGGATTTGGTTTTAAGCAAATTAATCTATTGGGACAATATATCTAACAAATATAAAGACATGCCAAAGAGCTGTATAAGTGTATCCACAACTGAGAGACCACAAAGGACAACAACTCGCTTCATATTTACATTCTGTGTCCATCAATAATGGATCTAAAACAACAGATTAGATAGCAGATTAATCACAAAGACTAATAATACATTTAGTAGGACTTATGGCAAGTACATATTAAACTAAAATGATGTGACATTTTAGGGTAAAATAAGTCTGAAAAGCAAATAAATACAATGTACATTATTATTCAAAAAAATGTTTAGCCTAATTTTGTATTAACCTGGTGTAAAATGTTTGAAGGTGTTTTGTCAAGCCGACCCTTTTTTAAGATGTCAATAAAAGGTAGATTATGATGGTCCAATGATGCAAAGAAAAGCTGTTTTTTTTTTGTTGCAATAAACAATTTTTTTTTACTGGTCTTTGTCTGGATCAGTTGATGCTTATACAACCATGTCTTTCACCTCAAATTAGTATCTCATTTTATAGTATTTGGTAAATAGTCATGTATAGTAATAAACAGTGTAATGTAGCCAGTTGAGCTTTATGGTGGAGAAAACTACTAAAACAGCAATCTTGAGTCATATCACAAGTTCAGTGCTGTAGCCAATGATTTATGAATTACATAAAGATGTGAGGCTTTTAATGAAAGCCAGTATATTAATCAAGTCTGTCACAATACTCTCAGACTTTGGAGGAATTGTCAATGAAATCAATCTAATGTTGATCTGTTTCTGTAAGGGTTCATAGCACTGTCTACAAAGAGGATCAGGTTCAGTTCCACACATGTGCGGCTCATATGAGCAGATGTTATTGGCTAAAACAGATCAATGTCTCTTACACTGACAGGAACCACTTTGGAGTTAAGCAAGTGTAGGTGTACACATAAATGCAAAGGTAAAGGTTACATTTTAGGAATTGTAAGATGATGTTGATTTACAAAAAAAAGAAACAAAGGAAAATCATTTGATGTTTCTGTCTCTATAAAGCTACTCCTGAAAAGCACACTGTGCTCTGATTGGTCGGCTGGATCAGTGTGTTGTGATTGGTCGAGCGCTTCGAGTGTGTTCGGGAAATGTCCCGCCCCTTACCATAACCGCCAGTTTAACACACTACTAACTAACTCAACCAGGCCCCGCCCCTTTATTCTGCGTATGAATTATTATAATGAGGAATATTGTGACGTGTTCGTTCCCGGAAGAAACTCAAGACTACAATGGAGGCGTTTCAGGAGTTCAGAAACACTGACACTGATATAGAGAAGAACTGGAGCTTTTTCACTCTCAAACAGCAACATTACACACTAAAGAAAAATGAACATGGAGAAAAGCAGAACAGGTGGTCGCTCAGGCCTTGACGCACCAAGCAACATCAACTTTTTTATATGACTGTATGGAGCTGGTTATGTGATACAAACAATCAAAAATGTATTAGTTTACAAATCATGCACAATGATTTGAAGTGTTTTGAGGTCATAAGATAGAACTGCTTAAGGATTCGTGCAAAAATGCATCATAATGAATCAATAATATGCTGCTGTCAAAAGAAATTAAAGTTAAAACTTTTGTGTTGTACTGCCACTATAATTAAATTCAGCTGAAACCTGTAGTGCAGTTTTGCAAAAGGCAGGTTTTTCCCGTAGACTTTAAGAAAATATGGACGTAGTGTCCGTGATGTCACCTGTACGTTTCTGAAGAGCCTTTTTGAAGCCCAAAGTGGGCGGAGCCAGTTGTCGCCATCTTGGCCGCGCGTCACTCCCGGATAATCGAAACAGGGCAGCGAGGCGGATTAGCTGAGGTGGCGTGATGCTAAAAGACAGCAGACAAACGGCTAGGAGTGACATCATCTCAATCCACCTGTCACTCAAGTGGCCACGCCTTTAATTATGCAGAACTTAAAGGCTTAATATAATTTATACACATGAGTTATACAAAAATTCACCCCCTCACAGTTGTTGTGAAGGGCAAAATTGGCTATATAGACCAAAACCACTTTTTGCACCATGTAAACATGTTTTTCTGCTGTGAAGTTGGGGATTTTAACATGGGGGTCTATGGGATTGACTCTCTTTTGCAGCCAGTCTCTAGTGGCCAGTCCATGCATTGCAGCTTCCGTGTTGGATTCAAGAGGGAGACTGGAAGGTTGCTGTTTGATTTTTCTTTGATTTTGGAAAAAAGCAAACAATGTCAGCCTTTTACAGTTTGCTTTCATTGAATTCTCCTTCTCTCAGTGGACAGCCGAACAACAGTTTGTTCACATGATTATTGGGGAACCTGTTGCCGATCCTTTGGCAAAGCAGATCAAAATACAGCGTGTCACACAATTCCTCTGATCCCTTTGTGTGCTTCTGTGTAACTCCCTTCCCCCCACGACTCTCGTAACCTCTCTGTGCTCGGGACGGCGAGGCTGTAAACCACACCGGGGCTATTAATTAATGAATGGCCTTTAGCCGAGAGGCTGGAGAGCGTAGTGCATCTGTGCGACTGAAGAGACCAGAGCAGTGTTAATGTAGGGGAGGCGGTGGACGTTTCTCACCGATCGACTATCAATCACCTGCACTATTGTGGTCGTGCCCAGCTCTCGGGGCAGAAGCAGCCGGGGGAGGGATGAGGCGCGGGAGAAGAAGAGGGAAGATGGCGATCGAGGGGCCTGGGCATCATCCACCGCTAACCCTCGTGCCGCTGCTGATGAGCGTAGCGGCGGTGTTGATCTCACACCACGTCTTCAACGCCGCGGCACAGATACCAGACCCAGAGGTAGGAGCTGCTCGGATGTTATGGCCCTTACACTGCACTGTCGCTGTGGCTGTCTTTGTGTCGGACAGGCTCGCGTGAACTGCTCAGTTTTATGGCACTGGATGCATTGACAGACACAATGGCAGTGATGAGGTTAAAAATGCAGTAGGTTTCTAGGCAACTCTTTAGTTTAAGGTCCAATTCTCACTATTAACTAGTTGCTTATTAGCATGCATATTGGCTGTTTATTAGTACTTATAAAGCACATATTAATGCCTTATTCTGCATGATCATATTATACATCCCTTAATCCCATAGCTAAACTACCTTACTATTAATAAGCAGTAATTAGGAGTTTATTGAGGGAAAAGTCATAGTTAATAGTGAGAATTAGACCATAATCTAGATTTCTCTAACTACAAATAAAAGTTAGTGCTAATGTTATTTCAAAAACATGTATTGACAGTTAAACGCCGCTGTTTATTTATATTGCTATTAAAAAGCTAAGTGCAGAAGTGCAAGGACACTGTGTTGGGTCTGTCAGGCAAAAACACGATTCCTTGCCTGATTTTATTTTTTAATTGAAGCAACCAAGGACCAATTTATTTATAACTAGTTGTTTATTATCATGCATATTACTAGGAAATTGTCTGTTTCTTAGTACTTATAAAGCACACATTAATGCCTTATTCTGCATGATCATAGTGTACATCCCTTGAAAACCCAATACTACATTTAAGAACTACTTTATACTATTAATCTGCAGTAATTAGGAGTTTACTAAGGGGAAAAGTCATCATTAATAGTGAGAATTGGACCTAAAGTGTGACCAATTTCTCTAACTACATCTCAAAGTTAGTGCTAATGTTGTTTCAAAAAAATGTATTGCCAGTCAAACGCTGCTGTTTATTTATTAGACTAGCGTGAACTGCTTCTCAGTTTTATGGCACTGAAGGCATTGACAGACACAACTGCAGTGATCCATTGGCTTCATGAGGTTAAAAACTCATCTAGACCTGTAGAAGATTTCCCTGTAACTCTTTATACATACTTTTGTAATGCCATAAGCGCTAACTTTGAGATGTAGCTAGAGAAATTGGTCACACTTTAGTTTAAGGTCCAATTTTCACTATTAACTAGTTGCTTATTAGTTGTTAGCATGCATATCATTAGGATATTGTCTGTTTATTAGTACTTATAAAGCACATATTAATGCCTTATTCAGCATGATCATATTCTACATTTCTTAATCACCCAATACTTACTCCTAATTACTGCTTATTAATAGTTAGTAAGGTAGTTATTAAGAGTTTATTGAGGCAAAAGTCGTAGAGAATTGGACCCTAATCTAGATTTCTCTAACTACATCTAAAAGTTAACGCTTATGTTATTTAAAAAACAGTCAAATGCAGCTGTTTATTTATTTATTTATTTATATTGCTATTAAAAAGCTAAGTGTAGTAGTGCAAGGACACTTGTGCTGGGTCTGTCAGACAAAGCAATGATTCCTTGCCTGAAAAAAAAATGTAAATTGAAGCAACCACGGACCAATTTATTTATAACAATCCACCCAGACGATAAACCTCTGAGAAAAGTGTGAGTTCAGGAACATTAGAGCTCACCTTCATGAAAGGTCACTTCCTCAGAGAGTCTCGAACGACTGATGGATAATAAATAAAGAGATGCATGATGTGCATAGCAAACATAGAGCATCATTTATGTTTCTTTTCTTCATTTTTTTCACCCAAAGTACTGAAATAAACTATTGGAATAGGAGAAAAGGATAATGGCTGTTTGAACTTTGAAGGTCATCGGTCACAAAAACACATTGACACAGATGATCAAATGATGATTTAAACAAACCCCTAACTTAAACTTTAAAGTCATAATGAAACGGCATGCATTGTATGGTGTGCTTGTTTCAGTGCGACGCAGTATGAGATTTTGTTCAGGAATTATTTATTTATTTATTCTCAAGGATAGGTATCGGCTCCGATTAAGCATGTTTTTTTAACTGATCTGTGTCCTAAGCCTGATCCTCAGTTATCCTAAGCTCGATCCGTTATTTGACAGCAGCATTCGTGCCGGTGTTGTGCAATAGTGTGCAGATTCAAGTTGGTTTGCCATCCGCCATTGAGAGGAAAAGAAGAAGCTCAAATGTGTGTCAAGCGCACGTTCAAGCTTCCATGTTTAGCATATTTAATGCACACTTTTGTAATGAATCACTCAAAAGTCATTTATTTATTGTTTATTTTTATCTGCCGTCAGACTATGTGAGATGCCGTTGCCATAATACAAACAAATCACTGCAGTTTCCAGTTGAACACTAGACACAGTTAAACACAAACAACTTGTATTGCTTTTCACAAAAAATTATGATTACTGGGGCAGATTATTGATTAATAAAGACTTATTTCTGTGCGGTTCCTTGCACAATACTATATTATGACCTAAAAACAGTTACCCATAGTCCATGACATTTGCATCCCATACGCAGCTCCATATGTGTGTGTTTTGTGAAGAAGTAAACTTGCTCAGTAGCTCAGCTGGTACAGTAGTGCACTCGTGATGTGAATAATCTCCCGTTTGCTTTTGTTAACACTATCGAGTATGTTTAGGGTTTAGTGTAGGTGTTACATTATTTTCAAACACAAATGAACCTTATAGCACCACTCACCGGACATTTAAATTCCCAACTGGTGCGATACATACAACCAACATGATAAAACGTTGTCAGATTCAGGTAAAACTGAACGTGTTTTTAGTGCCACTCACTGAATAAATAATTGTATCCCTTAAAACCCATCTTTGATCTCCAAAATGACATATTTAAAAAATAAATCCAACATTAAAATATCTTGAATGTAACTCGACACCCTTGCCTCATTTAGTATACGCAGTTCTATGAATATGCAAATGAGCCCCGCCTCCACTCACTCACTCGCTCAGAGATCCACTCGGTTAACTCGTGTAAAAGCTGATGTATCAGAATATAGAAATACAGTACAGAGTACAGAAATAGTTCAATGGCATTGTCACTGTTTGATTTTAAATGGCCAACCATGTAACAGAAATTAGTTTGAGATTTTTTTAATTTTTTTAACAACAATTGGTCCATTAAGGAAAAATCACATTGCAAACATTATGTGAAAGTTACTTTTGGATGTTCTCTGAACGTTCTGAAACAAGTAGTATAACATTTAAAAAACATCTGACTCGAAACATTCAATGAAAGACGTATAAAACATTTTTTTTTTGCTAACGTTTTGGCGCTCAGGTCAGGAATATGTGTGGAAAGTAGCAGAAAAGTAATTGAAGTGAGATGGGAATGACTGTTGAACAGGACCTGAAAAAGCAGGAATGGTTTAATCATGTCGATTCACTATGATACACTGTTTATTCTGTTTATTACCGGCTTTACTGGCCTATAACCTATTTTTCTCCATTTTTAGGTGTTCTTGCTTATTAGTAAATTTCACCTTTTTGATTACTGTTGCTTGTGTTGTACCATGTGTTAAATGGATTTTAATTTAAAACTCATTTCGGGTTCATTTCATATTTTTAACCCAGCAGTACAGTCATTTTTTAAACAGTTAAAAAATAAAAAAAGCATGTTGGATAGAACATTTAATCCAAAGCAGCTGTGTCAAAATAAACCAAAATGACCACATTTTGACATAATTGTCACAATGATCCAAGTTGTTTTTAACCCAGCATTTTTTAGAGTCTATAAAAACAAAAATAAAAAAATAGATTACTCAGGAAAATATCTACCAAAAAAAAAAGGATCTTTGAACATGCAGGCTATTAAATGTCTGTTATATGTTTCGAATTAAATTGCAGAAAACGCTGATGTAAATGTAAATGTTTTATATAGAATGAAGTATATAGAGCTGTTATTAAAAATAGCCATGAGATGAGCTTTTCCAGAGCTGGACTTACGGTATACCTGGACATGGCGTCTCAAAGACATGGCACTGATGGAGTGAGGCGCAAATATACAGAGCAACAAATATATAACAGTGCAGATGAAACACAAGGTGTGTCTAAAAATGTCACGCAAATATAACTTCAGCTGTTCTCAGACACATCTATAAGGTGCTGGCAAAAGATAGAGCGTTTACAACTGCTAATCCTGCAGGTTTCTATCAGCAGGCGTCAGAAGCAGAGGTTTTCTGCTTATTAAACACTCATTACAGGGTCAATTACCAGGTGCCGCCAATTTCCCTGCCTGTACAATGTTTAATTCCAACATGAAACATCTTAAGGAGCACAAATTCAAGGTTTGGTGACATTTAGTGCCCCGGCTGGCTCAGCAGGCCATCATATTTATAGACACAGTGATCAAAATGATTTCTTCTTCAATCGGCTGCAGGGAGTCTGTGTGAGACACGATTATATCATATCATGTAATGCTGGAAGAACAATCTCTTCATGCTATTTAATATATACATACAAACACGTTTAAATATGTGTCATTTATTTTACACACGTGAATGTGTCGGACAGTTTCAGTCTGTCTGAAGTCTCTGCTTGCTGTTTGTCTCGAGATGTGAATGATTGTACCTCGAATCAGAGTCAACAGTTTTATTTATCTGAAGGATAGAGGAGAAGGGACATAAAGTACATTACAAAGAAAAATATCAATATATGATGTACTAACAGTTGAACTCTCGGGACAGGGTGCGTCTCATGATTGAGTGGCTGTCAAGAACATTGAATGAGCCAATAAATCTTTCAATTCAACAACATGATTTTTTTTCTGTTTTCAAATAGATCTACTCGTTTTCACTCAAAAATCCTTGTTTTTTAGTGGCTTTTTAAAATTCACAACTGGTTAGTGCAGTTGTTTGTCTATTCGGTATAGGATTTATAATCATTGCTAATCAATACAAGGAGAAAATGGCGGAGCCGTACCCTTGTGGATTGAGCATAACAGACATTCAGAGGTTTTAACTTAAAATGTTTAACTTAAAAACATATATAAATATTAGGAAAAGATGTGAAAGATGCCAGACCTTTACTTCTCCTGACCACAGGTTTCAGAGATCTATATCTAAATACTAGTGCTGTCATTAATCGCATCTAACATAAACATTTTTGTTTATCTGTTATATATATGTGTGTGTGTGTGTGTGTGTGTGTGTGTGTTTGTATAATATGTGTGTGTATATATAAACTTTTATGTTAGATGTGATTAATTGATTTGACAGAACTACTGAACACATTTATTGGATGACTATATTATGACATTTAAACATCAATATTTGCATGATTCAGTGATATTTTTGTCATTCCATAATGATCCACTAGTCTGTTTTGTCTATGGGGGATTTGTAGTCTTAAGTCATGTAGATTTAGAGTTAATAAGTTACATAATTAATGGAGTAATTATTTAATAATTCTATGAATAACATTTACATTGACATTAGATTTGATTTCAAGCCATTCTTCACTATTTATCACAAGGATTATTCACATTCGATGTGATGTCACAGTCTATTGCTATTGTGACATCACTTCAGCTATAATATAGGCATATGCCGTTCTGTGCAGGAGCCCGAAGTCTGTGTAAAAGACAAAGTCCAGGATACGTGAACAGGTTGTTTTATTCATCTTGGAGAATTACCACAGTTTGATGTATGACTTCTCTCAACTGCTCTTGATGTAATCCCAGACTGACTCAATGGTGGGAGTAGATCTCTGTGTAAGCCGTATGTATCGGAGGACTCCTCATTCTGCTATTCCTTATTCAAATAAAAGAACATCAGGCTTCACTGTCAAATAATAGGCTATCGCATTCCCTGTGCATTTATGTGCGGTTGTCTCTCCTGAAACTCTGCAGTGTATACGAGGCCGTTGGTCCTCTATAGTGGCATGAGAAATAAAACTTTTATTCAAATTGACCTATCGGTAAGCTCCTCCCTTCAACCGCAGATCAGCAACCGTTAGCAACAGTAACTAAGGGGGGCGGGGCTCACCGATAGGTCAATTGAGAATAGATTATATCCAGAAAGCGAGCAAAGAGCACTCTCTTTATAGCAACTGAAGCTGTCAATCACTTCAGTTGCAGTGTGATTGGGTACAATGCTCAACAGTGCAAACCACGTTGTAATTAGGAACCTTTGACAGTCTTCAGATCGTGAACACAAATAACCAGGGACCATTTGAAAGCAGCTGCCTATCAGTGGGTACCGAACCGAGTCCAAATAGTCTCGGCTATTTTTGTTTTTGTTTTGTTTATTTAGATCCCTATTAGCCACTACCTACGTCTTCCTGGGTAAAAATACAGAACTACATTATTCAACAACAATAAAAGTCCAGTCAATAAAACATATAAACCCCAAATTCATTCCAATATCAAAATCAACAATTTACTACTGTGATATTAAAATATTGTGCCATTAAATAGTCCTTTAAATATTTTTTAAACCTCATTATATGTAATTTCCGATGGCAAGTCATTCCATGTTTTCATTCCATATACTACAGTCCTTTGTTTTTCATTGGTTTATGAAAGCGTAAGTAAAAACATCCCTTTGACGCCTGTCTGGTATTAAAATGATGACTTCTACTTCAATACAAATGTTGGCAGTACAGGACATTGTGGACTCTAGACACTGAAACATTTCTTATAAAACAAAGCAGCGAGACAATCGTCCTATCCTTCACCAGTGGCCAACCTAACGTTTTGTGCACACTTATTAAATTAGTCCATCTATAAAAGTGAGTCTTTTTACTTTAAAGTGAGTCGAGCGGCTCTATTCTGGACTAATTGTAATTTTTCCAAGTCTTTACTTGATGCACTCGACCACTGGAGAGTAATCTAAACAAGAACCATTGAGAAATGCAATGTTATGTTAAAAAAATGTGTGTTACACTTTTATTTTAAGGTGTCTGAATTACATTGTAATTATTCAAGTGCTAGATAATATTAATTTACTACATGTACTTACTATTGGATTAAAATTAGCTGGTTAAGGGTTAGTTGCATGTAATTATGGACAATTTATAGTAATTACTACAGTAACTACATGCAACATGTGTAGCAAGGAGACTGTAAAATAAAGCGTTACGAAAATGTGCACATCTCTTAATGAGCACTTAAGCCTGGTGTCTAATATAACTCCAAGAAGTCTTGTTTTCTCTACCTGTTCAATAGGCATACTCTTTACAGACAGAATAAACTCTGGTTTGGATTTAAATGTATTGTTTGATCCAAACACAATGCTTTTGTTTTTTTTAATCAAATTTAAGGTCAAATGTTTGTGAAATTAACGGTCAAAATGTCTGTCAGTCCGCCCATGCCTATTGATTCCCAACCTGCACCGTAAATGACCACATGAATATTATTCCAGCCGTTACATCAAATATTAGCGGTTCAGGAATGGGAATGGGCTTAGCACAAACCCCTGAGGCACTCCGCTCTGATGATATTACTGTGAGTCTCAGTTTCGTCTCATTCTCTGGCCAATATGTATCTGTATGTATATATGCATTGAAGAGTTTCTGCATGTGAACTGTTAGCTTGCTAGTACAGTATCTGCTTAGACCTGACCGAAACAGGTGCCAATCTCTGAATGGGCTTTCAGCACTCTCTCAGTCGATGCGACACAGCAGGAGACATGTGGAAATCTCAGGCTTTATTGAATAACACTGAAACATCAATAGTAATTTACTTTTATCTGCTATCTCCAGCCTTACTGATAGGAAATGTTACCCTTTATCTAGCAAAAATATCACTCTAATCAGTCAATACTAAATACTAATGGTTTAAGTCGATGCTAATTATTAGTGCTGTGCTATTTCATCTGGTGACTTAACCCTTTACTCTAAATATTCAACTTTATAATGCACCTTTTACACGACAGACATGAATGATTTGTTTGTGAAGCTTGTTGAGAAGAAATGTGCTAAAGTTGGATATTTATGTAACATACGATATATATATATATATACTATAAAGCAATTCTGACCTGCTTGATTCCCTGTAAACTATATTATCACCCGACTATAAACATTAACCTCATGATTTTCTGTAAAGCTGCTTTGATGAAAAGTGCTATACAAATAAAGTTGACTTGACTTGCCTTACAGAACATGTTTTCCATACAAATTTTATGCAAATAAATTTAAAAAATGTGCTAAATTTAGGCGGATAATTGTTTTATCCAATAAGACGGCATGAGCATAAACTACGGTGGAAATAAATAAATCCCTTGATGTCAGAGGCTGTGATTGTATAACTGGACTAACTAGCGGACCAATTGCATCACAGCATCTCAAATGACAGCGTTAATTGGGTTTCGTCTGCGGCGCTTAAGCGCAACTAATTTATGATGGAGGAAAAAAGAGACAGTTTCTTTCCGGATTGCAGAAACTTCCATTTACATAACAAATATGTTGCACCAATGTTCCCAGGAAGTGATGATTTTGTCCTCTTGAACACATCGGATAGAAATTATGCTTTATTCGCAATTTTTTTTTTAAAAAAAGTTAAATTCGCAACTTTGGAAGGAAATACAGTTTTAGAGACTTGGGGTGGCCTATATGATTTTATTCAGTCAGTAAATGTGTCATATAACTCTTTGGCAGACGAAACTATAATCATGTTGGTACATGACATCTCATCATCATATAAGACTAGCAGCTGCTTGTCACCACCAGAACTGTGAGGAACTGGTCTCCAGATTGTCTTAAAGTGACATGTCTTGAGTCACATTGCAATGGCAGACACACAGTCATTGTATGACCGCTACATACATTTTTATGTGGACAATACAGTTGCATGAAGACGAAAAGTTCCTTCAGTGAAAAGCTTTGTATCAGCAAGGACTCACAGATGGAGACAGGAGACAAGTGAAGTGAAGCCTGACTACAGGTATAATAGTTCAGGAGTGCAGACTTTGAAAGAAGACTACAAATGAGATGTGGAGTGATAACCTGTGCAGAGGAACTTGGACAACTAATCAGCATGTCAACACTGACCGAATCCTTCCACTAGAGCTCTTTGTATGACACAAACCTGTTGAATTATTAAAACGCTGGAAACAAACTCTCACCTTAAAGCTGCTGTCACATATGGAGCCTGAAACCTGCCAGAGCTGGAGACAAACACTCAAAAGTTAGTTTTTCAAAGGAACTGATACTTGATATCAGAGTTATTTTAGTGTCATTGAGATTAGTTTTCATTAACTAAGAACGAACTGCACTTATACAGCATTTATTAATCTTTGATGTTAATTTCTACGATTATTGAACTTAAACTTTTTTAAAATCTTGTTAACATTAGGTAATGCACTGTGAACTAACATGAACTAACAATGAACAGATTTTTATTAACTAACATTAACAAAGATTAATAAATACTGTAACAAATGTATTGCTCATTGTTAGTTCATGTTAGTTAACCCTTAAAGACCTAACCGGACTCGTATTCTTTTCTTGGTTTTTCTGACCCATTATAGCAGTCAGAATCAAATCATTTTAAACAGGAGAACTTGAAGTTTCAATCTAGCTCATTTAAATCCCAATTTTACATTTATTTTGTTTTAGATGGGATGAATTTACCAGATTTAAGAAAAATGGCAGCAAATTTTTTAAGTTTTTTTTACTCAACTCAAACAAATCCTCCTGAAGTTTGGATTTTTACCTTCAGATAGGGGTTTTACTGGGATTTTCTAGATTTCCAGATAACATTTTGTCTACATGTAACAATGTAACTAGAAAGTTATAGCCATTTATTACAACATTATTATAGGCGATTTTCAGTGAAAAGCTGGTGTTTTTTTTTTACTGGCAATGTACAGTAGGAGTGCCCAAAACAGATCAGGAAGTAAAATAGAAGCAAAAATCTCGAAATTGAGATAACTCTTATTTATGAAGACAAATATTCCATGAAACCCTCCACAAAAATAAGTTTGAACATCAATGCAAACATTACAACAGCAAGAAACATAAACGGGTGATATAAAATATGAAAAAAATATTTTCAAATTCACTCACAAGGTTGCTACTGAAACAGATATTTTAAAAGTATGCTGGCTTAGAGTATCTCTCTCTCTCTCTCACTCTCAAACACACACACACACACACACACACACACTTTTCCTCTTCTTTTAGTCTAAAAACGCACCGCAAGCAATTCCCAGCCTGAAGTGTTTCTGCCTCTCTTCTTGACACTGTGATTATATGAGAAGGTGGTTAAATCTTCCCGCAATTCTTAATCACTGCTATTGTTGCCATTCCCTCCATTTAGGTGGAACAATTACCTGGAAATAAAAAGAGATGCGGGATAAATATAAAAAAAAATTCTCCTCCCTATCTTCCCTACAGCTCCTGCCAACAGACCCGCCGAAAAAGCCGGATCCGGTCACCTCAGAAACAGTGGTGTTTTGGGGTCTTCGATTATGGCAGGTTATTGGCATTTTCTCCATGTTCATCCTAGCAATTAGTAAGTGTCTAAAAGTGTTCATCTTATATTAAAAGCCGTATTGCATTCAATATGACTCATGTTTTAGCCACTCTTTCCAAGGACTGAGGCTTTCAAGCTACAAAGGGACAAAAAGAGCTCATAACTTCAGAAGACATGGAAGTTTTATTGACTATTTTTTTTATACATTAATGATACTTATGGCACGTTTTGTGTCCATTTTGTAGCTTGAAATCTCCAGTCTCCTTTCATTGTAACTGCATGCAAAGGAGTAACCAATATATTAAAAATTCCTCCTCTTGTGTTTCACAGAAGAAAAATACTGTTTTTATATAATTGACATGAGGGCGAGTAAATGATGAAAGAATTTTTATTTCTAGGTGACCTGTTTAAAATGGCAAGCTATGCATAAATTTGCATTCAGAATTCCAATAAATTAGTATAAAAAAACACACTAAATTATTTACACGTCGTGAATCGCATTAAGTGATTTAATGAAATTTCCCCAGAGCAAAATAGCATTTACAGAACAAAGAGATTTGAGACGCTGCCTGTTGTGAGGGATGATCCCTTTCACACGATTTCAAAGCTCTCTTCCCCATTTCACAGTAATAACGCTGTGCTGCATCTTCAAATGCCGAATTCCACGAACGAAAAAAGAGATCGAGGCTCGGAACTTACAAAGACAAGCTGCGAAGACGTACGCCAACACACTGGAGACGGTGCCCCCCCTCGACGAGCTGACGGACGTGCCGGGAGGTAAGAGTCTGATCTCTGAACACACTCACTGTCTGTGGGTTTGTGTTGCACATCTGGTTTGTATTCGTACGACCTCATTTGTATGTTCTCATAGTAGGGAAAGCGCTTCATACTTACATTTTTTTATTCAAATCATACATTTTCACATTGCAAACTCATTACAAACTCAATTACAAACTCAAAAAAGGTACATATTCTTGTGAAACGGGTTTTGAGCAATTATATAAGTAATATATATATATATATATATATATATATATATATATATATATATATAGTACTGTGCAAAAGTCTTAGGCATGTTAGTATTTTCACCCCCCAAAAATGGTTTTAAGCCAAGTATTTATATCTTTGGCTGTAGTGTGTCAGTGCCATTAATTGAAGAGCAGTTGTATGACACACACACACACACACACACACACACACACACACACACACACACACACACACACACACACACACACACACACACACACACACACACACACACACACACACACACACATGTCATCCACATCACAGGAGACATTCTGCATTTTTACATTTTTAATAAAACACTGCTTAGAATGTTTTTAAAGCCATTTGAAATATGAGGACTTATGAAATGTCCTCATTTTCCCGAGTGTCCTCATATTGAAGGTGTGTTATCATAAAAATGTCCTCAGTTGTCATGAAAACAAGTGCACACACACACACACACACACACACACACACACACACACACACACACACACACACACACACACACACACACACACACACACACACACACACACACACACACACACACACACACACACACACACACACACACACAGTGTTGGGGAAAGTAACTACCTAAAAAAGTAGCTAATTGCATTGCATTGTTACTTTTAATGGAACGTAATGCATTACATGACTTTTGCGCTACTTTTTGTCACCTGAGCTGGGCTTGAATGTTTTTTGCATAATAATATGGTTAAATTGGATCATCGAAGGTCAGCAGCAAAGACACTGGTTAATAAAGTGAGATAACTGTTTTTTTCGACTGCTAAACGACAGTGAGCACAACTGGAGCTGCACGTGTAAACTCGAACTACAGTTCATGTGGAGCAAACTCTAGTTCAAAACTCTACACACTTATCCCATGACTTTAACACAACCTGCACAACACTGTGGATTTACAGCACTTTGTCCAAATGCTAACACACTGCTGTCAAAACTGTTGAAACACACATTCACAACAGAATAGAGTTCAGCTTGTGTCTCTCACACACTGACTGCAGTTTCAGCTGAAAGGATGAGCTGGGCTTGTTTGTTATTTGTTCGAATTACAGTTTGTACTTTTAGTTTCTACATTTTCTTTCTCATTACTGTAATTCCGTAAATTATTACAGACTATTGAAGCAAACTGCTAACTTTCATTTACCTTAAAGAATTATGTTCTAAACATTTAAATAAATCAAGTGAAAGAATGTCACTCTTTTCTTTGAAGAAAATATTACTTTGTGTGAAGTCACTGAAAGTATTCTAACTGTAATGCTGCGTTCACACCGGACGCGAATAGCGCGTCAAATTCGCGCCTACCGCGTCTAGTTATACGCTTATACGTTTTTATGTTGATCGAGCATTCACCGAGAGAGTCACAGCTCTGTATTTGCTCTGGAGAGCAGAACGGCGGCGTAGGGGTCATCGTCGCCGTATTTGTGTCCATCTGACCCTTCGACCCAGTGTGGCGAGTTTCACCATTGCTCGCACCAGGAGTTGCGCCTGGATGACAGCGGCTTTCAGCGGTACTTCCGCCTGTCCCGCGCCCAGCTTGATGACCTGTTGTCCCGCATCGGAGCGAGGATCACCCTCGCCCTCATCCACCTAATCTGTCAATTATTTTTGTTTTACGCTATTCGCGTCCGGTGTGAACGCAGCATAAAGATGAAAAGTTACTATTTTCTGTATTGGTGTTTGATTCTAGTGTTGTTACTCTGTGTGTTCTGAGTGACAGTGTGTGATATCTCAGTGAGGGTTGTGTAGTGTTTTCCTCTCAGTGTGTTCTGAGTGACAGTGTGTGTTATCTCAGTGAGGGTTGTGTAGTGTTTTACTCTCAGTGTGTTCTGAGTGACAGTGTGTGTTATCTCAGTGAGGGTTGTGTAGTGTGTTTACTCTCAGTGTGTTCTGAGTGACAGTGTGTGTTATCTCAGTGAGGGTTGTGTAGTGTTGTTACTCTCAGTGTGTTCTGAGTGACAGTGTGTGTTATCTCAGTGTGGGTTGTGTAGTGTGTTTAGTCTCAGTGTGTTCTGAGTGACAGTGTGTGTTATCTCAGTGAGGGTTGTGTAGTGTTGTTACTCTCAGTGTGTTCTGAGTGACAGTGTGTGTTATATCAGTGAGGGTTGTGTAGTGTTGTTACTCTCAGTGTGTTCTGAGTGACAGTGTGTGTTATCTCAGTGAGGGTTGTGTAGTGTTTTTACTCTCAGTGTGTTCTGAGGGACAGTGTGTGTTATCTCAGTGAGGGTTGTGTAGTGTTTTCCTCGCAGTGTGTTCTGAGTGACAGTGTGTGTTATCTCAGTGAGGGTTGTGTAGTGTTTTTACTCTCAGTGTGTTCTGAGGGACAGTGTGTGTTATCTCAGTGAGGGTTGTGTAGTGTTTTCCTCTCAGTGTGTTCTGATTGACAGTGTGTGTTATCTCAGTGAGGGTTGTGTAGTGTTTTTACTCTCAGTGTGTTCTGAGTTACAGTGTGTGTTATCTCAGTGAGGGTTGTGTAGTGTTTTTACTCTCAGTGTGTTCTGAGGGACAGTGTGTGTTATCTCAGTGAGGGTTGTGTAGTGTTTTCCTCTCAGTGTGTTCTGAGTGAAAGTGTGTGTTATCTCAGTGAGGGTTGTGTAGTGTTGTTACTCTCAGTGTGTTCTGAGTGACAGTGTGTGTTATCTCAGTGAGGGTTGTGTAGTGTTTTCCTCTCAGTGTGTTCTTTTTTGCTGAGGAGCCAAGCCAAGTCTTCATGGATAGAAGCTTTAAGTCTGCTGACTGCAAAGGCTCAAAGGGAGCATCCTGGAGTGCTAGAGGCACCAGGGAAGTGTTCCAAGAGGGTGTGGAGGGAAACTAAGGAAACTGACGACCAGGTCGTGCTTTCCTACTGTTTTGCCATCTATGTGGTTGTGATAAGCTGAAATAGCGGCAGCATGTACTTTGAGGGATGACCGTAGCTCCGAGATGATCATCTTCCCACAATGGGTACATGACTCATCCACGAATGCTGCCTCAGCGTGTTCAGTGCCCAGACACGCGATTGAGTGGTGAGTTGTGAGTATGTAATGCACAATTTTTTTTATAAATTTAAAAGTAATGCATTACTTTACTAGTTACTTGAAAAAAGTAATCTGATTACGTAACTCGCATTACTTGAAATGCCTTACTCACAAAAGTGAGTACACCCCTCACATGTCAGCAAACATTTTAGTATATCTTTTCAAGTGACAATAATATAGAAATGAAGCTTGGATATATTAAGAAGATTGTTAACATCCTGAACCTGAGTTACAGTTCAGGCCAGGGTCATACAGAGGTTTTCCATGACTGGTTCCACTTGGAACAGGCCTTGCGAGGGTCAATCAAAGAAGTTGAGTCCTCGTGCTGTGCGTCATGTGCAGAAGCTGGCTTCAAAAAACAGGCGCATGATCGTGCCAGCATTGCTTTAGAGGTTGCAGAAGTGCAAGGTCAGCTTGTCAGTGCTTAGACCATATGCCACACAACAAAAAGTCGGTTTGCATCGTTCCAGATGGAAGCCTCTTCTGAAGCTGGCTCACAAGAAAGCCCGCAATCAGTTTGCTGAAAGGAACCTGTCCAAGAGCATGAATTACTGGAACTATGTCCTGTGGCCTGAAGAGACAGAGGCCTCGTTTACACTGCAGATCTTGATGCCCAATTCTGATTTGTTGCCTATATTCGTTTACACGTTCTTTCAATTGTGACCAATATCCAATTAATGTGTTTACACTTTACATACTATCTGAAATGTCACGCTTGCTTAAAGGGGGTTCACAGATGGACGAACGCAAAATAAGGTTTATGCTAGCTCTGCGATATATGCGAAGTTCGCCAAACATCACCATGATTTTGAGGAGGAGGATGACGAAAAGGGCCATCATTGCAGCTGCGCATGTGCTTCAGTTATTGTGTGCGAGATAGATCTCAGGACTGGTGGGAACATACAACACAAGAAAATTGTGTGGTGCCTACAGTCAAGCATGGGGGAGGTAGCATCATGATGGTCTGGGGTTGCATGAGTGCTGCTGGTACTGGGTAGCTGCGCTTCATTGAGGGAAACATGGACTACAACATGTACTGTTTTATTCTGAAGCAGAACATGATGTCCTTCCTTCAGAAACTGTGCCGAACGGCATGATAACGGCCCCAAACACACCGCCAAGATGACAACTGCCTTGCTGAGGAAGCTGAAGCTGAAGGTGATGGAGTGGCCAAGTATGTCTCCAGAACTGAACCCTATAGAGCACCTGTGGTGATCCTCAAGCAGAAGGTGGAGAGGAGCCATGTGTCTAACATTCAGCAGCGCTGTGATGACATTATGGAGGAGGATCCCAGCAATAACCTGTGCAGCTCTGGCCTGAGTTTCCCGAAACCTTCTTAACGCTACGTCGTTCTTAAGTCACACCTTAAGCTGTACCTTATCGTTAATACATGTTTCCCGAAACCTTCTTAACGCTACGTCGTTCTTAAGTCACACCTTAAGCTGTACCTTATCGTTAATACGTCTTTCCCAAACCTTCTTAGTTAAGTATACCTTCTGTAAGTCATAAGTTCGGAAGGTTGGTCTGGAGCACTCTTAGCTATAACTTATCACTGTTGGCAGTTCACTCCGCTAGTGGGCACCACTGCAAAAAGCTTCTTTACATCTTAGTCTATACGATTTAAAATTGAATACACCCAGTGTTCAATTAGGCTAAGTGTTTTCGTACAAAATAATAAAATTGTCATCACACTGATTGTTGTTAGCTTTTTAATTATATTATCCAAAGGTACATCAGCTGGCAAACAATTCGAAAGTAAAGGCTTATTCGTCTATTTAAAGAGAATGACTGTGGTGGGGAATTTGGTCAAACAAATGGCAGCGATACAGCGAATAGTTGTGCTAAATCAAAGCAGCGCCGTCTTTTATATTCGCGAAAACTGTAGTCCCCTGGCTACCATGTCAGAAGATACAATTCAAAAGATATTTCGCCTGCCACGACAGCAAATTCAGCAGCTTTTAGATCTTATTAGTCCGGATGTGTCAAGACAAACTCGACGGAACCACCCCCTCAGCCCTTTGTGGAGTGCCACCTCGTCTAAAAGGATGTCCATTTCAGTTGGATTAAAGCTGGGGGCTCTCCTCTTTCTTTCTTTTTTCTCCATAGCTATTGATTAAATATTTCACGTGTTGCGCTTTTATTGAGTAGGTCATCCAATCACAGACAATTTTTATTTACACCAATAATGTGATGCAGCTGCTGGGCAATCAACCCTGGTTGTGGAGTAAATAAAGAAATTATAGCAAATATATTATGATAATATAAGTGGCCCTTTCTAATGCAATGAAAGCATACGGACAGTTACTGTAGTGGGTTAGACGCACGACAGGTTTGAGCACGAGGTTGTGCGTTCGCGCTCTCTTTCCGAAATTATATAAAATATCCAGGGTTTAATTTAGTTTGCAATTTGTAATTTTTTATAATATCAAATGAGTCCAAATAAATGCAATTTCCACTATTTCTGAAGTGCTTCTTTTAAAAAGAACACTGCTTTCTCACATAACGCAGTGAAGCAGCCCCTGCACGAGGGAATAATTGATTCTCGAGCCATCGATATCAACAAATTCAGCACCATTGCCACGTACCGGGTAACGTCGCACGTAAGAAGGTATATCTTAAGCGGCTTCCTAAGGCATGGTTCGAGGAACACACCTAGAAATGGTATACCTTCAGTTAAGTTATACCTTAAGAGTTTTCGTAGCGCGCTAAGAGACAACGTTATTGGGAAACTCAGCCCTGGTGAACTCCATCCCTAGGAGGATTAAGGCAGTGCTAGATAACAATGGTGCTCACACAAAATATTGACACTTTGGACACAGTTTGACATGTTCACTTAGGCGGGTGTACTCACTTTTGTTGCCAGCTATTTTGGCAATAATGGCTTTATGTTACGTTATTTTCAGAGGACAGTAAATATATACTGCTATACAAGCAGCACATTGACTACTCTAAAATACATACAAGTTTAATTTCTATAGTATTGTCTCTTTAGAAGATATACTAAAATGTTTGCTGAAATGTGAGGGGTGTACTCACTTTTGTGAGATACTGTATATATATATATATATATATATATATATATATATATATATATATATATATATATATATATATATAATCTTCTGTTTTGGTCTTTTAAATTCACAAGCCTCTGCAAAAAACAAAACAAAAAATAAAACCAGATTGATCTGTGAGGTTGGCTTGTGTCAGGTGGCTGCGTTTGATTTTGCAAAGTCAATCAGATCAATTTCAATTATTAGCCTATCCATTTTCCCACTGTGTAGTAATCCCACATAACTATTCAATAAATGAATGAATGCAGACATACAGTGCTGTGAATGGTTAATCAGCATATGCAGACATACTGTATGAATACTGGACCTTTATTGAGACATAAGTTATTGATGGGTTAAGATGTAATTGAAAATAATAAAAGTTGACATTGTCGTCTTCTGTGGAAAAAACAAGCACTGTTGGCTGTTATCGACTGCTTTGGGAGAAATAATGTGTTGTTGGTGTTTCTTATAATTGTTTCACCAAGCATGGCATTGAAACGACTTCACTGCGCGTTATTCCCCAAGTCCTGTTCCCGTTCTTCTTCCTTACTCACTTCCCATGCAAACTAAATGTGTGCAGATTTCCATCCAGATAGAAATTTTAAAAAAAAAATGCTGCCACTAAATTTCCTTTTCCATTTTTCCTTTCACACCTTTCTTTCATATATATGTATCTTCATTTCAGTTCAAATCTCTTGTTCCAGCTGATGTGTGAGATCTGTGTTCTGTCTCTTGGTCTTGATCTCTTCCTCTGCTTCTCTCTGTTCTTCTCCCTCTCTTCACGTCTCGTGTGTGTGTGTGTGTGTGTGTGTGTGTGTGTGTGTGTGTGTGTGTGTGTGTGTTCAGCTCTCGGGGAAACCCCAGCGCTACACACCGTCTCTGAGCAGGTCCAGGCTCGAGGTAGTGGACCGCTGGCTGTGGTCAGAGAAGAAGAGGAACCAGCCAATCCCGTCGCTTAGACCCATCATGTGCTCTTACTGTTCTCTGTCCTCAGTAGAAAAGCTTTGGAAACTATTTACGAATGAAGCGAAATGTGCCGTTCGCAGTGTTCTTGAGGTTGTGTTTCGCTTGCCATTAAAATCTGTTGTCAGTAGATGTAAATGAAAGTTACAAGTGTTAATGGTGACACTTTACAATAAGGTTAATTAGTTAACGTAAATTTTAACATTTACTAATACTTTATTAAAATATTGTTAACATTAGTTAATGCACTGTGAACTAACATGAACAAACAATGAACAGCTGTATTTTATTAACTAACATTAACAATGATAAACAAATACAGTAACAAAGGTATTGCTCATGGTTAGTTCATGTTAGTTAATACATTAACTAATGTTAACTAATGCACCTTATTGTAAAGTGTTACCATTAATATTATTTATAACATTTATTAATACATTATTAAAATCAAAGGTTGTATTAGTTAACATTAGTTAATGCACTGTGAACTAACATGAACTAACAATGAACAGCTGGATTTCTATTAACCAACATTAACAGAGATTAATAAATACTGTAACACATGTATTGCTCATTGTTAATTCATGTCAGTAAATACATTAACTAATTTTAAATAACGAACCTTATTGTAAAGTGTTAATGTAAGTGAATCCTTAAGAAATGGGTGCATCTAAGAAAATATAAAGTAATGAATGAGTAAAAAGCACAGATCTTTACTTTTTCTTTTTCTTTCTCTCTCTGTCTTTTAAAATCAACCAGGAATCAGTATTGAGCCCTTTTACTTTCATAAAACACATTTCTGGTCGTATTGTGCATGATTGGTGTGCAGTTTTCCACTGTAAAAAAAGGTGTCTTTATAATCTTTCATCACAATGCAATGCCTTGCTCTGCCAATGACTTTTACGCTGGCCCAGAAGTGCACAACAATAACATCCGAATATAAAACACAAGTTCACAGCAGAATCAAGACACAACACAGTTCAAAGGGGTGCTAAGAAAAGTGTGCCTTAATAACTTTAATATTCTGCATTTATTGCATTTTATTTAATTTCCAGTTTTACCATTTATAAGGTCATATTGTAAAGTGTGCACAGTTATTTAGTATGTTATTATTTCTCTGAACATCTTTATCATTGCTTTATCAGTAGGTGGCAGTAAATCACTGTCTTTATGAGTGAGTCACAATGCAAATGCAACAATTGCGACGTTGATTTTATTTTATTTTTAGCAGTTCAACGTACAAAAAGGTAATATTATGTGGCGTATGATTCATCAAAGCTGCAGATTTGATCACTAATGCAACACTGCTGTGTGTTGGAAATGGAAATCGAGCGGACAATACTGTGTTTACAATGTCACTTAATATGACCTTTTTGTTTTTTGAACTGTTGTATAAAATCAATGTCACATTTGCAATCTTGTGGATATTCGGGAAATATAGCATTCTTGCTCGTATAATATACGGTCAACATTAAAAACAAGATCTCACACAAGCCATGTTTCTGTCAGAGAGACTGAGTCTTAAATCGATCTCTGTGCACAGGCTGTGTCTTTATTTGTTCTTCATGCTAGTAAGGGCAAAATCCCCACTTTTACAAAGGTACATTGTCGAGAACAGTATATAGAGTGATTTACTAAGGCATCATAATCTACACAACCTTTCATATACAGGCTTCTTGTGTGGATGCTGTCAGTTTTGATCCGATTGAATATCATGTATTTGATTTTTTATGGCACTATTTTCTCTTTTACACTGGCATTTTGCCTTTTAGAAATACATGCTTGGTTTTAATGTTATTTTAAGGTGGGGTACAATTAAATGAATGGCAAAACAGTTTGGGATCCAATGCTCTTGGTCCATGTAAAAATGAAGAATACTTTGGGAGTTAAGGAAGTGTTGCACTATTTAAAGGGGAGGATCACGCATCGATAATATCTAATGATTAATTAGCTAAATTAAGCGTCATGATAGTTAGTTAAGTACGAAGGTGCGAGCATTTCCCATGTGTTGTGGCTTGATTTCATTGTGTTGTTAACTTATGTTTGTTGTGTATTTATGTGCACTACCTGGACCATTGTACACTTTCAAACTTACTCAATAGTATTTGTATGTATTTCATGTAAAGTTCGGTTCTACCACACGTACATTTACATACGTTTGCATAGAAAATAAAACATTCAATATTGATGTATTGAGAGGATCTAAAATGCAAATTATTTATGCATGAACTTTAAACATGTACTGTACACATTTAGGTATCTTTATTTATGAATATATAATACAATGAAATCAATAGGATAAAACTATTGTATTCATGATCATTGAGATTCAAAACGCTTTGTTTCACAAGTTCAGCTGCCCATCTAGTCTCTGAGCGAGAGACTGTCTCTTCACCCAGATTGTGTATTGGATGATAATGACACATTGCGAAGAGGAGAATTGCCTTTCAAAGGAGAGCATACTGGTTTATTTTGGTGCTAGAAAACACAATCCTCCTCCAAACAAACTAAATTCAACTTTAAAAACACAAGAAAATAAATAATCAATCTACAGCCGCCGACTGGAGTATGAGGTCTGTTTGTGTGTCCGTATCTCACTCATATAGAGCAGTCGTACAGTGCACTTTCCTCCAGAGCGATGAGAAAGATCAGATCGACTGTCTCACGCTCCAGCCCCGCATGCAAACTTAACCCTCTACGGTTTGCATTATGTTCTAATAATAAAATATTATTTCAATAAGTTTTTATTACATGAAATAGCTTTAATCATACAGATCAAAAAAATATTTTTGGGTGGCTAATTAGTGAAACGTCGTCATATGGCAAATGAAGATTGTATCGTCATATGGCATATGGAAAATGGTAAAAAAAAGTCGTTTTTCTATAAAATTATGATTTTAGAAATTGCTAGATGTATATACTTGGAACGCATGCAAACCAAAAATAAGTAAATCCCTATCATTTAATCCCTATCATTCCCAATCATTTGGCTAACTCATCCTCACTCTCATCACATGGAAGAGCAAACTCTGCACTCTTCCTATTGACCTTTCCCTAAAATATCGCTGTATTGATTTTCTGAAAAGAAGAAATAAATTTTTTATTTATACATAAATACAACTATACTACAATAAACATGTCAAATAACACTGCTGAAGAGTCGCTCGTCTCGTGTTTCAGAACTCGTAGACAGCTTGCAGTGGAGAGACATGAAGGAAACACTCGGCTCCGAAGCAAAAACATCATGCAATCCTCCGCGCAGCTCCTTTTATACCCACTAGATAGGGAAGAGTTGCGCTATGCACATTCTGCAGACCCATGGCATTGTTTTGCCATTGGCTCGTTTTGTAGAACTCGAAGGTGATAGGCTTCTAAGCAAAACCCCCATTTCGTCAGTTACTGACGTAACTCGGAGTGACAGACTGAAAGGGAACTGTATATGTCTGTGTGTTCAAGGTGAGTGATCGATATTTTTAATTAAGACAGAGTCCAGAAACATACTGCACTACACTCTTATACCTGTCCACTGTGGAAACATCACATTACGGGTCGGCTGTCAAAAAGAAGAATATTTATAGCCTCATTATTACAGTAGGCTCATGGTTGATAAAGCATTCTATGTCAGACTGTAAATAGACACTATTTTTTTCTCTTTCAGAAAATTTTAACACATACGAGATGGAATGACATGTGGATCATGAATGAGGTGTAGAGAATTGTCCGCACACACACACAGTGCCAAGGATAACAGAGTATGTTTGAAACAAACAAACCCACTGAGGCTCGCACTTCCCCACAGTTAATTAAATTCCTCATTAGAGCTAAAGACATTCTAATGGGACTCTCCCAGATACCACGGAGACCATTTAACATTTTACCATTTAGTGCCCCTCGTCAGGCGCCTTTCCAATGCCTGTTCCCTGTGTTCATAGATGGAACGCGTTACACACTTGTGGCTTTCTTCTGTGGGCATATGCATTTTTCATAGGCAGCTATGCAAATAATGTCAGTGGATTTCCACTGTGGCTACATCTGGATTAATTAGGTCACCCATAAAAAATGTGATTTAAATATCACTTAGAGAGGAGTGGCCTGATTGTGCGGTTTATGATCAGAAACATGTGTTTTATTGCTTATACACCGAGTATATGTGTGATCAAAACCTTGATTTAATCAACACTGTTGACATTTGTTTGTTTGTAGTAGTATGCTTTATGAAGTGCTACTTTCCTATCACAAAAAAAGTCTACTGTGTAACTGGAACAGTATTTGCACAGCTTTACTGAAAACAATTGGATTCATACAATGAATCTAACTCAATGCCTTTAAGCATGTAGACATAGTCACAGATCAAACTGAGCATCAGTGTAGGAGTTAAATGATAAATAATTTTAAATTATGTATTAAACAGTAATTTACATGATTCATTTATGCAGAGGAAATTGAAGGGAATATTTACAGTATTTACAGGTTGATGCAGTAAATATTTACAGTAATGCAAGGAGTTAATTGTGTAATTAGGCTATCTAAAATGTGTGTGAATAATTTAGAGTGCATTTATATTACATTGGTGATATTTTGGGAATAGAGGACTGTTATTGCGTTTTACCTTTAACCGCATGCACCTTTAATTGCTTGGAATACTCTCACGAGAGTTGGTGACGTTACCTCAGTGTACAGTCAGGCAAGCAGAGAATGGAGCCACACAGGTTTTTGAGCTTTTTTCTTCCTCTCTATTCCTTTTTTATCGTTAATTAATCATTTTTATTTTCTGTAATATTCCTGTTCTGATGTTTTTGTTGCTAACCGAGTAAATGGATACATTTTTTACCAGTGGTCCTGTGGATTTATTGATGTGGATTCGGACGAAGGGAGTGGGCGGAGCGTCAAGCTAGGGCTTCATTCAGTGCAAACCTACACAGCAAAAACTCCAGTGTTAAATGAACTCTTCCTGGAGTTTATATGGCTCCAGACTCAAGAGTGTTAAAGTTTTAAAATATGAGTGTTAAATTAACACTAAAGAGTGTTAAAGTTAATGAGCTAATTAAGTGATTCATTGAGTGATGATTGACCATTATTGAAGACACCTGATGTTAACAAGCAGAATCACTGAAGGAGAAAATCGAATTTTTAAAGCCACCATTATGGTGATCAGTGTTTGCTTTAGTTGGGCTCTTGACCCTTAAACTGTTAATATTAGTTTTAACACCATCAGATCACATTTTCTCTTTGATCATCTGGCAGTTATAACTCAAATACAACAGCCAAACAAAATATAATGCTAACAGTTTAAAGGTCAGGAGCCCAACTAAAGCAAACACTGATCACCATAATGGTGGCTTAAAAATTAGATTTTCTTTTTTGGTGATTCTGCTTGTTAACATCAGGTGTCTTCAATAATGGTCAAGTATCACTCAATGAATCACTTAATTAGCTCATTAACTTTAACACTGTTGAGTGTTAATTTAACACTCATATTTTAACACTTTAACACTCTTGAGTCTGGAGCCATATAAACTCCCAGGAGAGTTCATTTAACACTGGAGTTTTTGCTGTGTACAATCAGAATGGGGAAGAATGGTGATTTAAGTGACTTTGAACGGTGGCATTGGTGTAATATTTGTGAATTTTATTATCCATTTGGTTGTGAGTGCAGTGCGCTTGCAGAGAGACTCCGCCAACAGGCTCTTCTGATTGGCTGAGATTTTGGATTGATTTGGTTGCGAGTGCAGTGTGTTTGCAGAGAGACTCCGCCCACACACTCTTCTTATTGGCTGTGATTTTGAATTGATTTGGTTGCGAGTGCAGTGTGTTTGCAGAGAGACTCCGCCCACAGGTGTCGAGGTGTCCATGAGCAAGACACCTAACCCCAGCTGCTCCCGACGAGCTGAGTGGCGCCTTGCATGGCTGACACCGCCGTCGGTGTGTGAATGAGTGCGTGAATGGGTGAATGTGAGGCAATATGTAAAGCGCTTTGGTGGCCATTGGGTCTGTTAAAGCGCTATATAAATGCAGTCCATTTACCATTTACACACTCTTCTTATTGGCTGTGATTTTGAATTGATTTGGTTGCGAGTGCAGTGTGTTTGCAGAGAGACTCCGCCCACACACTCTTCTTATTGCCTGTGATTTTGAATTGATTTGGTTGTGAGTGCAGTGTGTTTGCAGAGAGACTCCGCCCACACACTCTTCTGATTGGCTGTGATTTGTGATTGATTTGGTTGCGAGTGCAGTGCACTTGCAGAGAGACTCCACCCACACACTCTTCTGATTGGCTGTGATTTGTGATTGATTTGGTTGCGAGTGCAGTGCGCTTGCAGAGAGACTCCACCCACACACTCTTGTGATTGGCTGTGATTTGTGATTGATTTGGTTGCGAGTGCTGTGCGTTTGCAGAGAGACTCCGCCCACACACTCTTCTGATTGGCTGTGATTTGTGATTGATTTGGTTGCGAGTGCAGTCCACTTGCAAAGAGACTCCACCCACACACTCTTCTGATTGGCTGTGATTTGTGATTGATTTGGTTGCGAGTGCAGTGCGCTTGCAGAGAGACTCTGCCCACACACTCTTCTGATTGGCTGTGATTTGTGATTGATTTGGTTGCGAGTGCTGTGCGTTTGCAGAGAGACTCCGCCCACACACTCTTCTGATTGGCTGTGATTAGTGATTGATTTGGTTGCGAGTGCAGTGTGTTTGCAGAGAGACTCCTCCCACACACTCTTCTGATTGGCTGTGATTTGTGATTGATTTGGTTGAGAGTGCAGTGCGCTTGCAGAGAGACTCCGCCCACACACTCTTCTTATTGGCTGTGATGTTTGATTGATTGGGTGGTGAGTGCAGTGCACTCACAGAGAGACTCCGCCCACACTCTCTTCTGATTGGCTGAGATTTTGGTTAGATTTGGTTGTGAGTGCAGTGCGCTTGTAGAGAGACTCCGCCCACACTCTCTTCTGATTGGCTGAGATTTTGGTTAGATTTGGTTGTGAGTGCAGTGCGCTTGTAGAGAGACTCCGCCCACACTCTTTTCTGTTTGGTAGGCTCAGAAATAGGCGTAAACAACATGAAAGCATGAATCCACCCTGCCTTGTATCAGCGGTTCGTGCTGCTGGTGCTGTAATGGTGTGAGGGATATTTTCTTGGCACACTTTGTACCAATTGAGCATTTTTAAACGCCACAGAAGAAGGTGAGTGAGAATGAAATACTTTAAACTTAAAATTCTCACAGTACCATGAAGTGCAGCATGAGCGTGATGAATGCCCAGACACTTTACTACACTAATAAAGCCAGGACACTGAGGGACACACATCTGAAATTACATCATGTTCATCACAGGGAGAATAATCCACTAAAAGAGGTCGCTGAATGCAAATCCAATCCTGATGCATGGAAACTCTTATCCCCGGGCTATGATGAATCGCTCTTAATTACATCGTGTTTGCACTATGTTAGTTCAGATTAAAGCGTTCATTAGAGTGCAGAAATGGAGATATTATTGCATTCGTGCAGGGATGTGACTGTGGTCATGATTGCTACAATGAGCTGCAACCTTTTATTCCATGAGAGTAGATCTAAATATAATGCCGTAATTACCACTCTTCACGATTAATTTGACAGTTAATCTTGGCAGCTGTAATAGTAAAATGCAGTTAAAGTCCATCTGTGGTGAAAATCAAGCTTTTGTTTATGTCTATGTGGTGTTTTTAATATGCTTTAAGACAAACCATGTGTAAATTCATAAGTCGACAGCATTGCTGAGTATTTTCTCCTTAAAACTGCAGTGAACCAAAGACAGTCTCAAAAACACGGTTTGAAATCGCGGGTGTTTCTGACGTCACAAACTACCTTGTAACCAATCAGATCAACGTGTGATCGTCAACGAGTGGATCTCTGAGTGAGTGAGTGAGTGGAGGCGGGGATCATTCGCATATTCATAGAACCGCGCATACTAAATGAGGCAAGAGTGTCGAGTTACATTCAAGATATTTTAAGGCATTTATTTTTATGAAAAAACGTTTAAATATGTGTTTTTGGTGATCAAAGATGAGTTTTAAAGGATAAAATTGACTACAGGGGGAATATTCATCAATTGTATTGATTTGATTGCACTGACACTATTAAATGAGAACTGAACTGAGCTGATGGTAACATAATTTTTTCTATTGCTTTATAGAAGTTATGATTTTCCTGTTGATCACTGTAAAGCTGCTTTGAAACCATCTATATTTTACTACGCATTTATATACTTCAAAATAGTTCTGCATGTAATACTTCTTTCATATGCAAAGACCCAATCATAAAAGTGGGCGTTTACATTATTAAATTAGACACGCCCCTTTAAACAGAGTGTATAAACCAGAGGGCTAAAGTCAGTAGAAAAAATTATGTCAGTCTTTTCTAAATTATGACAGTTTTTATGTAAAAAATCCTAATAAATAAATATAATTAATGACACCTTTAAAATATTTTAAACTACTGACAAGCTACCCTTTTGAAAAATAAGTTGGCTACTATGCAGGCTACAAGATGTATCTTTCATGTGACGAAAAACAGTCATGCTACAACCCAGGTCCCACCATTGAGGGCTGGACCTCAGTGTTTTTCTGAGGTGTATACAATAAAGGTTGTGTAATAATGGGCTTATATTAACTCTGCTTTGGTGCTGGAAGGATATTTCACAACGCCCAGATAACATCCTTCTCACCTGAGCTCCTCAGCGGTCTAATGTCAACCTGTTTGAGATGACCAATCAAATCATAGTAGCCTGGCTGTACGTTCACAGAAGCTGCTGAGCGCAAAATCCAGCGCGACGCTTCAGTTAACGGTCATAAAGTGTGTAATAAGCTGTAAGTAGCTAATCTAAGCATTTAATATTTGACAGCTTTTTTAGGATAGAAATGTGAAACAAATTAACTGAAATAATCAAGGATGCACTGATCTCCTGATTTCAGTGTGGACAAATTAGACAATACATCATTGTCATCTTTTATCATTACATCATCGTAAAAATTGTAGTTGACCTTGCGTGTGTGTGTGTGTGTGTGTGTGTGTGTGTGTGTGTGTGTGTGTGTGTGTGTGTGTGTGTGTGTGTGTGTGTGTGTGTGTGTGTGTGTGTGTGTGTGTGTGTGTGTGTGTGTGTGAAAGTGACAGTTGGAGTTGAAAATTTCATCATGTTTGGATTTCAATGTTAAGTCTATGGGATTTATTTTCCGTTTTTTCGTCCGCTGTGTGAACATCGTAAGTCCGATCTCTTGGGAAATATATAGCACACCTCTCCTCAATAAGGCATGTCAATATGACACGACATGGGAGGAGATACGCACCCGAGAAAACTTCATACATTTTGTTGGTTTGTTTGTATTGTGAGTACTTGCTTGTTGTTGGTATCTAAGCTAATGCTAGTTGTCACAAAACAGCACATTAATATCAGTTTGTAGCAGTTTTTTTTATTTTTTATCCGAAGTATTTCATTATCCGTGTTTACCTTCCTAGCTTGCAATGAATTAGCCATAGCATGACCATTTCCAGGCCCAGATCCGCTGGTGAAACAGAGAGTCGTCTCAGTAATTCTCCAAGACCTGTCTCTCTCACACACCTTTACTAACCCTGAGATTCAATCCCTGACCTTTCAGCTGCAGGCCAAATCATTAAGCTCACGCCGCTGCCTGCCACACACAGGCCAGAAGATAAGTGTGGACTGAAGATTTAAAAGCCATGGAATCCATTAGGTCGTGCAATGTTATCAGCAGAAATGCTGTCGGCGCATGAAAATTGGTCATAAATATGTGTTTAGGTGTAGAGAAACCATTATTACTCTGCGCGTTTTGGTGGGTCATCAATGTTAAAGCAATCCCTTTAGCCATGAACATTTTCACAATATAGCTTGGCTTTGAGTGCCTTATTGCTTTTATAAATGTTTTAATCACTTTTTTCTATTACACAACATAACTTTGCATAACTTCTGCTAGAAGATACAGTTCCCTTTCAAAGGAACTCGAGCTGCGTTGAGACGCGGTGGGAACGCTCTGCGTGATTGCGTCGTGAAGCACGTGTATAATCAGTCCAATGGAAGAGCGAGACGTCATAGGCGGTGACGTCATAGACCAGGAAGCTATAAAGCACACCTGAAAACAGGCCGCGACAGCTTCTGTGCCTTCAGAAAGCGATCTGTGTATTCTGTCCTTGTCATATTTATTGTTGTCTGTCAAGTTGCAATATATATATATATATATTATGGCAAAAGAGAGATAGCAGCTTTTGTGTTGTTCCCTGCCCACGTTATATCACGGGTGGGGACACACACATCAGCTTTCTGGTACTATTTGGGAGTGGAGCATGCCACAGTCAGTTCTCGAGGGGGCTGACTGTGAGCATTGCGAGAAGCTGTCCGTGAGGACGCTCCGCTCCCGCCGGGCGTTCTTCGAGGAGGACGGTTCGGTTCGCGCACCCCGCGCGGGTCCCGCTGTTGCCGATGCACGGCGGCGACTCGCATTTTGGGGTTCGCAAACGGATCTGACAGCGGGGGTTGGGACGGGCCCCGCCCTATCTCAGCTTTCACCTGCCAGATCCAGTGCTGGCGATTCCAGTTCCGAGGAATTGGTATCGTTAGTGTTTTGTTTAGAAAAAGAGAACAAAACAAATAAAGATATTAAGAAAAAGACAGATGTTGGAGTTTTCAATAAATTAATAAATAAGTCAGCTCATAACTCTGTGGAATAAAGAGGAGCTTTAAAAGGAGGTTTATCTAGTGCTGTTGCTAGTTAAATATTTTCTGGCCAGCTGAACATTATGAGAGTGAAAATAAAAAGAGTTTATTAGATGAAATAAATCTAAAAACAGAAAAACTCTGTATCTCAGCCTCTTCGACGGGGACTTACATTTTTTCCCTATCTCCACACCACACTGAGGTGTCGAGATCGTGGAATAAGCCGGTTTCTATTTTATGTGTTTAATGCCCAAACGTCTAACTGTAGTAATGCTATGGGTATTAAGAACATGGTATGACAGTGCCTCGGGTTAAAGAGACGCTTGCTACCTTTCTCTCTCCTGAGTCGGTGTCATCATTTTTAACCCCGACGTTACCCACCAGCCATCTTAAATAAATAAAGAAAAAATTTATTAGGCAGGGCTGGTGGGTGAATTATAAAGACATGGATGAATGTGAGGTTGTCAGCACTGACGCTATTCGAGAATTGTGTCGTGCAAAAACAGATAAACTATACTGGGAAGGGGCGGTTTCGAGAAATCGTTTCTCCTCTGCGTCCTCTGGGGGGCGACTCTCTGAGGAGGGTCGCAGCACGGCCAGTTCGGTTGTTTTCCTGCTGGTGACCACGGAGTGATATATTTATATTATATATATATATATATATATATATATATATATATATATATATATATATATATATATATATATACGTTTCTCTGATTTAAAAATAAAGAAAAATAAGATAAAATTATGTCTGTTCTTCTGGACGCTCCGCTTTCAAAAAACTAAGAAATAAACCATTCAGCGGCGTTCCAGAGGTTTCTTCCTCACCAATCTAATGTTCCTGAGACTGCTGGGTGGAGCAGTGTCGGTCTACTAAGCTCCTCGCAGCACAGAGTGCAAAACGAGCATCGCCGTTTGGGCTCCTCCACAATCGAGGGGGACTTGGGTGGCGGTAGCAGTCTAGCCAGTTAGAGATATGCAAGATCTGAGGACTATTTTATCTCTAAAAAAGCTTGGACAAATAGGAAGCCCTGACGACGAGGCTATCAGGCTTCTGAGGGCTCCTCCAGGGTAGGGACGGTTTTGAGAAATCGTTTCTCCTCGGCGCCCTCTGGGGTGCGACTCTCTGAGGAGGGTCGCAGCGCTGCCAGTTCGGTTGTTCCCTGCCGGTTCGCCGCTTCAGGGCACCGTAGTGACTGTTCAACCAAATCCAGAGGTCAGTCTTGAGAGACTGGTTCCCCTAGTAAAATTTCTGGCAGTGTGGAAACTACAGCCACATATTTCTCGGTGGGTCCTGCACACTATAGAAAAGGGTTCAGAATTCGGTTCTTGTCCGCCCAGATTTCTAGGGGTAGGCACTTGTCCTCCCCATTGTGGTGGACCCCGAGCAGGCTTTGGTTATGGAGCAGGAAGTACTGACACTTCTGCAAAAGGAGCTGTAGAAGGGGTTCCTCCTCCCGGTAGACAGTCAGTGTTTTACTGCCATTACTTCATTGTTCCAAAAGAGGATAAGAGGTTGCGTCCTACTCTTGAACTGCGTCAATTAAACAGCAGGTTTCAGAATCTTAAGTTCAAAGTATCCTTACGCTAAATATGATTGTGTCACAGACTCAGTCCGAGGACTGGTTTGTCACAATAGACTTAAAGGACGCTTACTTATCTATCCATCCTCATCACAGGAGATTCCTGAGGTTTGCTTTCAGGGGCAAAGCATACCAGTATCGGGTTCTTCCTTTCGGTCAAGGTTATCACCCTGCACCTTTTACAATATGCGTGGATGCAGCTCTGGCTCCTCTGAGATTCCAGGGCATTCGCGTATTAAATTATATCGACGATTGGTTGATTTTAGCTCAGTCCGAGGTTTTTGCAGTTCAACATCGAGATGTCGTTCTGTCCCACATAAGGGGGTTGGGGTTGCGGCTCAACACCAAAAAGAGTGTACTCCTTCCAGCTCAGAGGACCACTTTTCTAGGTGTATTATGGGATTCGACAACAATGCAAGCACGTCTGTCTCCTGCACGTATTTCTGCGATTCTCACAGCCGTAAAGAATGCAAAACTAGGTCAGTCACTCACTGCAAAACAGTCTCTGAGACTGTTGGGGCTCATGGTAGTTGCGCCCAATGTAGTTACTTTTGGCCTTCTGTACATGAGACCCCTGCAGTGGTGGCTCGGGACCAAGGGGTTTTCTACGAGGGGAAATCCGTTTTCGCATGATCAAGGTCACGCGGCTATGCCTTCGTGCCTCGGTCATGTGGAAGAAACCTTGGTTCCTCGCCCAGGGCCCAGTGCTGGGGGCTTCTTGTCGACGCGTCACGCTATCGACGGATGCTTCCCTCACAGGATGGGGGGCGGTCATGAGTGGCCGCTCAGTGAAAGGTCTTTGGTTGGGGCTCATGGCAGTTGCGTCCAACGTAGTTACTTTTGGCCTTCTTTACATGTGACCCCTGCTGTGGTGGCTCAGGACCATGGGGTTTTCTCCGAGGGGAAATCCGTTTTCGCATGATCAAGGTCACGCGGCTATGCCTTCGTGCCTCGGTCATGTGGAAGAACCTTGGTTCCTCGCCCAGGCCCAGTGTTGGGGGCTTCTTGTCGACGCATAATGCTATCGACGGATGCTTCCCTCACAAGTCGGGGGCAATCATGAGTGGTTGGTCGGCGAAGGGTCCGGACAACACACTGATGGTCTCGTATATCAGAGCAGATATCCTGTTGAGGCAGGGGCTGTGGCCCGGGGAATGGAGACTTCACCCCGAGGTGGTGGAGCTTCTTAGGGAGAACTTTGGTCAAACTACAAGTCGACCTTTCGCATTGCTTGTACAATGCATTGCCCTTGTGGTTCTCCCTCACGCATCCAGCTCCGCTTGGACTGGATGTGATGTAATAGGTGTGGTTGCCTCTACACCTATACGCTTTTCCCGATATCTTTGCTCCTGGGAGCTCTGGAGTTGTGGATACTCTGGGCTCAGCCTCTGAGGGGGCCCAGCTCATAGATTCAGGTCTCTCGACCGAGGTCGTGGAGACCATACTCCAGTCTAGAGCTCCCTCCACGAGAAGACTAAATATGTGACCCGTCACAGAAACCAGGGACACAAGTCGGCAGCACAACTTTTGAGCAAAAGGAGAAAGAAGAGTTTTTTTTCAAAATTGGTGATTTTCAATTTTTTGGAGAATCTGTTAATTGAAATCACGAAGAAGCCTCTCCATGTTTGAGATAGCAGTATTGGTATATTTAAAAGCTTACATTTTGAGGTTGAAATCGGCTTGTTTTCGGAGATTCTAGCATGCAGTAGGGGAGTGGCGTGTCATTGTCTATGTGTATTTCCATACTGAATAACCCGGCGCTTTTGCCCCCGCCCTCCAAGTGAACCACATGGCTACTTATTATGCTGTGCTCTGGCCGGCTCTCTCTGATATCAAAATTCAATGAAGATGGATGCCGCAAAGATTGTCGCAGACGAGCTGAACCGTCTGGTAGTTACACTGAAAATGTTTTCGCCGCACTTCGTGGGCTCGGGAAACTGAACCGGAGGTATGGGCGCGGCGCGCGCACCCTCAGTGCTTGAATACGGCGGCTCGGCTCGCTGACAGCGGTGGCTGGCTGTTTCATATGTGACGGAGAATCGAAATAGAGGATGCAGTTAAGACCTTTGCTGCGATGAAGGCCTGCCGTGCGTGTTTCTGAAATGTAAGTTAAGCTTCATTTGCTCTTTAGTCGTTATTTAAGATGCTGAACCTGCTGATGATATAATGTGCTTGCGGACATTTCATTTGTGTGTGTATACGCACATAAGAAAGTGGTGTAAAGAGATTTGCAACAGTAATTTGAGGAGGTGAAATGTGATTATTTGGAAAATTCCAGAAATGACTGCTTAAAGAAAAATGCCAGCAGGCATTTGCCTCCTGCATAAACTTTAATATTGTTGACATTTTGGGCACACGAGCGTTGCGCACTATTTGCGTTATATGTAGGCCTATGGCTTATTGGTCTTTGTGTGTTGTTGCTGGTTTTGCGTTATATGTATATGGCATATTGGTCTTTGTGTGTTGTTGCTGGTTTTGCGTTATATGTATATGGCATATTGGTCTTTGTGTGTTGTTGCTGGTTTTGCGTTATATGCAGGCTATATGGCATATTGGTCTTTGTGTGTAGTTGCTGGTACGTAGCAAATAGAGGGGCAGCACAATTGTTTTTCGCCTAGTGCGGCAGAAGTGCACTCATTCAAAGTGCAAAAAAAGCTGTAAAGCACATGGAGGAGCTTTACAGGGGGTATGGCTTATCTAAATGAGATGTAAATGAGCCCTATTGTCACCCCCAGCAGCAGAGACAGGTGAGAACTGCATCTTTAGAGCTCGTTTTCTCCTCTTTGAGCTTTTTTAAGTGCCTACTTTAAAATGTCCACAACTTCTCCAAATATTATCAGATTTCCACATGTTACACATCGTTGGAAAGCTTGGAGATTACACTTTCATAAAATGAATATGAATAACTCAAAATGCCCCAGAACCGACTTGTGTCCCTAGTTTCCGTGACTGGTCACATATGCTGTTCTCTGCCTGGTGCAGAGAACGCCTTCTGAATCTTGTTTCTGCCCCGTTGGTACAGTACTTGATTTCTGTATGAATGTTTCTTTGCTTGGTTATCTCTGAGGAGAGATCCTTAATTTCGTCTTCTCCGTGGTACATGAGGCTGAGGCCTGCACGTACTTGGATTTGCACCTGCTATGGTGATAGTATTTCTTCACCCCAGGTCGGGTTGTATTTCTAGGTCCCTACTAAATGTGCGGGTCATTTGTGCAGCAGGCCTTCTGTCCTCCACCTTTAATACCCCAGATCAGGAAAAACTTAATCTGTTATGCCCTGTCCGGGCTTTGGATGCGTATGTCCACAGAGCTGCTCAGTGGTGTATATCAGAACAATTATTTGCCTGCTTCGGGTCACCTAAGATAGGTTGCCCGGCATCTAAACAGATGATGAGCAAGTGGGTAGTTGAGGCTATCTCACTTGCTTATGAAGTGGCCGGACAGCCTTCAGCTATGGCTGTTCAGGCCCATTCTACAGGAGTATGGCTGCCTCTAAGCTTTAATTTCGGGTGTTCCCCTTCAGGACATTTGTAATGCGGCAGGCTGGTCCTCACCACATACATTTGTCAGATTTTATGACTTACACCTCTCCACTCCTGGGGCTAGGTTGCTTGCTTCTTAGTGTGCGCAAGGACTTCACACAGAACGGGCATTTGTCTTTATGGCATAGTGGGTATGGGGTTCCCACCGCGTCTCAACGCAGCTCGAGTTCCCTTGAAAGGGATTGTCTCAGGTTACGTATGTAACCCTGGTTCCCTGAGAGGGAACGAGACGCTGCGTTTTCCTGCCATACTTCCTGCATGCCCTGATCGACTTGCTTCAGGCTTATCAGAAGCTGTCGCGGTCTGTTTTCAGGTGTGCTTTATAGTTTCCTGGTCTATGACGTCACCCGCCTATGATGTCTAGCTCTTCCATTGGACTGATTATACACGTGCTTCACGACGCAATCACGAAGAGTGTTCCCACCGCGTCTCAACGCAGCTCGAGTTCCCTCTCAGGGAACCAGGGTTACATACGTAACCTGAGACGTTCTCTTCTGAGGACAGTTCTAGACAAAGGATGCACACCTACATTATGACAATGCTGCATTTCTCATTGGTTTGGTTCACTTTCACCAGGCAACATTTAAAAGCACCAACATGTGTTCATGCAGGTCACATGTGAGTAAATCTGTCCTCTCATTGGACAGACTGCACCTCTTTTCACTGTACTAGCTTCTCTAGTTTTAAGGGGTGTTATATGCACCAAATTAATATAAAAAAACGAAACTATATTGACCAGCACTGTTTTGTATATCATGCACATTTGTGAGGAAGTAAGATGAACACAAACGCATCAGGATTCGATAGAATAAAGTGAGTGTGAAAGTAGACGAGCTCTGCAGGGAACAATTATAAATATATATATGAATATCCATAAAGTTCGGTCTGTCATAAACACATGATCAAGACAAGAGCGCAGTCCTCAGGAATCAAGATTTCTTCTCAAAGCAGAAAACCTCTCGTGTGAGGGCTGTGTGTTCAGAACATCTTCAGTCAAATATCTGATTAACAAACTTATATGAGTTATTGACTGTATATTGAGAATGTCATAGCAGAATACACCACAGATTGAAGTTCATAATTAGCTTTTGACTAATTATAATATTATGTTAGAGACAATTTCTTCACCAGATCCTGTTTTTGTCTGGTATCCAAATCCGTTTAAAGTCTCACCTACACTTCTGATGTACAGTTGACTGAATGGCCTTTCAAAGCGATAAAATGTCTTTACTGTTTTTAACTCACAGCGCTGATGTTTTTGTCTCCTCTCGTTTTGTGACTGCGAAACAAGCGAGGACACTAGCGCACACTTCTGAAATTGAGTTGTAATGGCCAGATTATTGTGTTGTGTGTGCTAAACAGACATGACTGTGATTAGACACAATGCACTGCAATGGGAGTAGATATAAATATTAGGGGTGGGCGGATCGATCCTGAAGTATCGATACTTTCGCTACTGACGGGGTATCGAAAAGGATCGATCCTCACATAAAAATATCGATCCAAATATGTGTTTTTTTTACCAGAAAGTTTTATTCATTTAGAACGCAATTCAGTGCGTAAAAATAAGCAAATGTTACCGAATAATTGTGTAGGGTAGAACTATTTCTCCTAGTCATCTGGATACAAGACAAAACTAATCAATCACAGAGAGCGTTCAAAGCTGGTGCTTCTGTCACAGTGCTTTTGGGAAACGAAGCCTTGCTTAGATGACAGAGAAACAATCGGGAGTTATTTCGCAATAAACAAATTAAAAGTTTACATAACGGTTCAAAATGTTGACTCAGTAAGATTTATATTTTTATATTTCTTATAAATGTTGTTCTTTCAACTTTGTTCATCATGATACATTTTATGCAAAATTATTTGGTTTCCACAAAAACATGAAACTGTTTTCAACATTGATAGTATTAAGAAATGTTTCTTGAGCAGCAAATCAGCATATTAAAATGAAATAGTTTCCAATAGTGCATTCCTATAATTAGGGTAGTTTGGTAAAAGTCACTGACTAATTACAGGCGAGTTGAGAGCACAAATCACAAAATATTTAGTGGTCATGAAAACGTATTCAGATTTAGCATATTAATGATGCATTCACCTCATAAATCATGACACACTGCTCTAGCACAGGAAAGTGCATGTAAGTTCACGTGGAAGCTTTTAAAATGAAAAAGTATTGGTATCGGTATCGATATCGGCGATACTGGCCCTGTATTTATTTGGTGTCGAATCGATACCGAATTTTGCAGTATCGCCCACCCCTAATAAATATCAGGCTTGTTGAGTCACATGACTTGGACTCGAGTCCCTAATTTCATGACTTGCGATTTGACGTAATGAAAGAAGACTTGTGACTTGACTTACACTTTGACAACAATACAGATACCTAAAACAATTTTTTTCTGATATCCAAAAATGTTGTCTGATATCCAGCTAGTCATGTCAACTCTCCTATCTACCAAGTAGGCAAGTGCTTTTAAAATGAGCAGAGATTATAATATCTTATAAGTATTCTTAGTTGCAATTTCTCAATGATAAGATAAAATGTACTGAGAGAGACTCTGTCTGATCAGCACAAATGGATTTACTTCATGTAAAGTTAACGAAAGTTATCATGAGGATTGTAATGTTTAAAGCAGATGTCTTAACAAATGTCAGTAGACAGGGAAGATTTTAAAACGAGCCGTTCATTTATAAATATGCAGGATTGCTGTGAAAATACAGACCGGAAGACAAAAGACAACGAGTGCATAAGGTCTATATTAGGTGTTCTTTATATACTTACATCAGAAAATACAAGTACAGTCTTACTTAGTTATTGATGTACTTATTAATGTACAATGATAAATTAATTAAAAAGCCTGAGGTTAAGAGACTAACGTTAGAGAATATGTTCATAAAATTGCCAGGTGGAAAGAGATAAAGATAATATGACAGAGGTAAAGAAACAGCAGGAATGAAGGAAAACACAGATGTGTGTTTAAGCTGAACTTACGCTGCTATTAAAAGAACTCAAATTATAGCCTTAGATCCTTCAATTACACACACACTGGATTGAATGTTGAACGGTCTAAGATGGCAGATCTGTTGTATTTGAACAGCAGAATCTATCAAAACTATCCATTTCATAATATTAAATGAGTCATTTTTACAGCATTGTGTTGCACAAAAAGAGCTTTTATTTTTTCAATGATTTTTTCATCATATGTCCTGTGTTTGTAAACTGTGCTTCAAAGCTGAAATCCAGAAAGAAAAAGAAAAAAGAATCTGAGGCGTTTAGTCCAGCTGTAATAATATATATTGTATACTTCATTTGTCAATATTTATACGACAGGCAATTTTGAGAAGATAAAGCTCTCTTCCTGTTTTCCACTCAGTTGTTTGATGATTGCAGTGGTTTAATGCTGAACGGTTCAGGACTATTACAACCTCTGTGTTTTTGTAGTTTTGCAACTTATAACACAGTATCTTTCACAGCTCCACCGCCATTTCAGTTAGGTTTTTAAAGACCTATTTTCCAGAGCGCAACCAGTGTCAGTGTTTCTGAACTCCTGAAACGCCTCCATTGTAGTCTTGAGTTTCTTCCGGGAACGAACACGTCACAATATTCCTCATAATAATAATTCATACGCAGAATAAAGGGGCGGGGCCTGGTTGAGTTAGTTAGTAGTGTGTTAAACTGGTGGTTATGGTAAGGGGCGGGACATTTCCCAAACATAATCGAAGCGCTCGACCAATCACAACACACTGATCCAACCGACCAATCAGAGCACAGTGTGCTTTTCAGAAGGAGGGGCTTCATAGAGACAGGAAGTAAACAGAGCGTTACTGACAGACTGGGAAGAGAGGAGCCGCAACAATGGAGAATATGAGGAAAATAATCAACATTCAAGCAGGAAAACCTGTTCTAGTAGAACACAAAAACAACAAGACTTTGTAAAAGAGCATATAGGTCCTCTTTAAACAACTAGGCTAGGACACTGTGTAACATTAATGCTAGTACCAGGTGGGAGTAAGTCACACATGTGCAAGTCACAAGCAAGTCTCAAGTCTTAACCTTCGAGTCTCAAGCAAGTCCAAGTAAATTTTTTATAAAGGCAAGTCAAGTCAAGTCGTAGCTTGGGTCACAAGTCACTGGCAAGTCATACAAACGTTTGACGATTTCACTGAATTTATATATTAAAATAAGTTAAAATTACAGAAGTTGTGGACTATGGTTTTATTTGCAAATTTTTTTTTTAATATATGCATTCCCACATATAGCTGAGTGGTTACTACAATAAAAATCTAAATGTAACTGAAATTAGGCCAACATTAAAGCATGAACAAATAAATTTGCCTCAAACATTGCAGAAGACCATTAAAAGATATTAAACAATTCACAATTCAAGTATAATTCCTATGCGACCAAAGGCATTCTTCAAACTGGCATCCCCTTAATACAAGTTATATAGTTTTAATTATGAAGTTAAAACCGCCAATAGGTGGCGCAAAATTACCGTATTAATGTACGAGTCATAGAAGCATTCGTTTAACTTATGTTCAAACCGGCAGATTCGTTCTGGAACTAAGCAACTAGGTCACTGAATCACAAATACGCATAACTCTTTCTGTGGCTTGTTTGGAACTATTGTCATTGGAGAAACATAAAACACGACAAAACATTAACAGTTTTCTATGTTGTTTTTTGTCATTGGAAAGAACGACATATTTGGCTTTAAAGCATGATTTAAAAAGAAATGTGGCAAATGTTGTACAAAACATATGACATCATTAATTATCATTTGAATATTGACAGCATTAAGCTACATTTGAAAACATAATTGTGTATAAAGAGGCATGCGGTTTTGACCAATATTCTCGATTTAAAGATAGTCAAATTAACTATAACAAACAGGTTAAACAAGCCATAGCTTACTTTTAGACGTGGTGAATGAAGTTCGACTGTTCGAGGTTGTGATGGTCGTCCGATATCCCTTGCCAGTTATTATGCGTACAGCAAATCTTCTTGTATGAATATAGTCAATTTCTAGTGTTTATATCCAAAAAAGAAACGATGCTGGGAGATGTTTTTGTATTTAGCGCTCACTGAGGTGTATGTTTTTTCTGGGCTTGTGCAGTGTCACGCAATCGCGCAGAATCTGATGACTGGCGTCAATGGTTCCGTTGCTTTCATTTTGTTCATCAATTGATGTTGCGATGATAAATGTATATCAAGTCATTCTCGAGTCATACAGTTCAAGTCAAGTCAAGTCTCAAGTCATTGGATCTCAAGTCAAAGTCAAGTCGAGTCATTTTCTTAATTTAGTCAAGCAAGTCTCAAGTCCTTAAATTTACGACTCGAGTCTGACTCGAGTCAAGTCATGTGACCCGAGTCCACCATCTCAAATGTGTATCATGAAAATAAAATCATAATAAAAATAAGCTTAATCTTTATTAAAAAACAAAAACAATATTGAGGCATATTCCTCTCCCCAAAATAAAATGTTAATAATTAAGTTATACATTTTGAGGTACTCAAAACATAGGATTGTCATTGATTTTCTTTGCTTCATGTTGTCTACAACATGTCATTTTCCCTTCCTTTGCTCTTTTATGCTCAGATGTGTGTAATTTTCCAAATGAACTGTGACGTTCCTATTGGATGACTGGGTGTCGGTTGTGTTAAAAGCCACCAAATTAATGAAAAATATAGTTTTCACAATGGATGACAGACAGAATGGACACATTAAAAGTGTACGTGAGCTTACAGTATTAGTGTTTCTCTGTGCTTGAAAACACACACAAAAAATTTCCACCAATGTGAAAAAACTGCTGTATAAAAATAACTTTAACTCAGCAACATGTATCACGGTGAAATACTTGAACTTTTAGTTAGTTTCATTACTGTTGCTCAAAGCTTGGCTTGCTCATCCCATGACTGTCTAACATCAGGATTTTTTCACGTTTGCTCCAATTATAAATGCATGTTATTAAACATGACAAAAATATTATTCTTTGGAAAGCAGCGTGTGTGTCTTGCACACGTCCGAGTGTAAATCATCGGGTAAGAATGGAGGAATGCGCTGAGATTGTGTGCATAGGGTGAATGTGCGGGAGGGAAAATATTACAGTTGGAACATTTTCCCGTAAAAATGTTTGATGGCATTCCGAGCGGCCTCAGAACGATTCGGACAATCCCGACTCCTCTCTCTCTCTGCTGTACACACACACACACGCTCACACATCCACAGCGAGAGAGAGAGCTGTGCTTTCATTCACCACTGTTATTATAGAGATAGAACAGACTGATTGTATGTTTAGAAGGAGGTTTGTGTGTGCATGTGAAATCCTCCTTTTGTCAGACTGTGTCTGTGTGTGTGTGTGTGTGTGCGTGTGTGTGTGAGAGATTCAGCAGTGTTACAGTCATGAACGCAGTGAAGACGGTGTATTAGTCTGCAATCAATCTGAAACCAATCAACGGGCTTCATCATTCTCTGAACATCTCTCTGCATGTCGAGGAGAGCTGTGCTGTTTTAGGATCGTATCGGATTCATATATTATATACACTATTATCCCAGACAGCAACATAGTGTCGGCCCAGATCCGGCCCATGTACACGGGGAAATCTAATGTTTACTACCAGATGTGGGCCGGATCTGGGCCGACACTATGTTGCTGTCTTGGATAATAGTGTATGCTCCACTCTAGATATTCTACTAACTATAAGTCTCTTTGCAACTACATGTCAACTAACTGTCATAAGAGTATTAGTAGACAGGGTTACAGGGCTAGTAGGATAAGTTGGCATGTAGTTGCTACAGTAAGCTACTTCCTGAATGTCTAAAGTTGTCCATCAAAATAAAGTACACTACTGTGTGAATCTTCTATACGCTGTTCTGGATTGTGTCGTTGGTGTAATAAATCACTGATGAAAAAGATTCTGTGGTGAAGTAAATTCTACAGAAAGAAAACATGTAATTTCTAACTGAATAAGTTAGTTCAGGCAAGATTAAAAAACAGTAAATTCTATATTAATACTCAATTAAAGCTTGTAAAAATAAAAGTGTAAATATCAACATAATAAAATTAAGTACAACCTACTCCACTTTCTGATTCTGGTATTCCCATCATGCATGAATAGTTAATACGTTTGCATTTGTCACTGTTTTCCAGCTGTATTTACACTGTTTTATCATTGCTTTTGTTGTTGGGTTTAGTAACTTGCTGTTTTGTGACATCTTCTACTCAAGATTACATTTATACTCACAAATGATCCAGTGAAAGTTACCGTTACTGTACTGAGTGTTGAGGTCTCATTATATATACACAACATCTACTGTATATATTATCCATGTAAAGCAAACACTTTAAAAGCATGGCTTGATTCAGTGTTATATTGTTTAAGTAAAATGTACTTAAATGCAGAATATTGGAAAGTAAACTTCAATTAAGTAGAAATTACTCAACAATTGCAATTTACTTAAAAAAAAAATATGTGTGCAAAAATTTACTTTTTTCCAGTTCAGGTTGACTCATTCATATTAAATTATTATTTTTGTTAATTTGGGTTATTCTTTTTTTTATAGCTAATTTGGATGCACAATTAAAAAGGCTATTACTTTGTATGACGAAGTGGACCGTGACATGCAGGGGCTTCTGTATGGGGTCAGTTTGACAAGTAAGATGCTTAAGGAAGTCATACAACATTAGTAACGCTTTATTTCACAGCATTTTACATGCAATTAATGTAACTGTAAATCAATCATAATTACAAGCAACTAACCCCCAAACCAAACCCTAATCCTTACACAGTTAATTAATATTGCTCAGTACTTATTTGTGTATTTACTAGAGGTGGGCATAGATTATGTTTTTGAATCTAGATTAATCTCACTGTAATCTTGGAATTAATCTAGATTAAAATGGCTCATTTGAATTCTGCCGAAGGCATTCAGAATATGTGTGCTACCAAATAATGACTAAAAGTAAGTCTTTGAGAATAGTTTGCCTCGCGTAGGGATGTGAATTTCTGCCAAAAATGCCATTCGACAATAGAGGAGCAAAAGTCGAATATCGTTCAAAGAAAATTATAAAATAAAATAAATAAATAAAACGCACAATTACATTTACAGAAAGGGAGGCCAATTTCATCTTTAGCGATTTGTCATCAAACAAACTGTTTATTAATTGAACAAGTAACATGTTTTCGTCGTTTTTTTTTTTTTTAACATATTAGGCTAATTGGAAGAAGAAAAAAACAATAAGCACGACGTAGCTACAGTCCGTTTTTGCATCGCCAAACCAGATGCTCGTTAGATCAAAAAATAATGTCATATGTCATAAAGATTTTTTGTGAACCTGCCTTTACCGGCAATAGCCTCCTCCTTTTTAAACAAATTAGTTTCAATTAATGTAAACTATTCGAGAAGGGTATTCCTGCACAACAGGAGGCTGCAGTTTCAGGACCCTAGTTTTCTGTTACAGTGCCACCTACCGAACTGGATCACCGAAAACACTCATCATTTAACCCCTTTCGTGGCAAAGACCACTGACGGCCGGGCCCAGATTATTGTTCAACATTCATTATTCGTTAAAACATCACACTCTTACTTATTTGATCTGGACAAACTGAGCATCATTAGAAATATTTAAAACTCCAGCTTCGATAGTTGACCACTGTTTATGATAAAACTGGTTTGCAGTGACATTAATTTGTGACAGGAGTGCAAAATTAATAATCTGTAACGTTCGTTATTTTCGTTATTACATATCATAGTATTGCTAAGCAAGGTATAGCCATTAGCTGCATATAAAATGCTATATAACATATTTCAACATCTTTTTTTAAAAATTTAAAACCATTTTAAACCGCGACCAGAATATGATACAAATACTCGATGGTGGTTTAAAGTGAGCTTTAAGTAAAAGTGTAATATTAATATTTTAAATTGTGTCATGTAGCTTGATGCTACTTGCTCTAATCCACCTGCCGTAGGAGCTTTTCTATTCCATAATCTTCTTTGTTAATATATATATATATATATATTTATTTTTTATTTTTCTAACAAGACTTAAGATAATAGGTGGATCTTGATACTATGTACAAACTAAACAACCTGGATCCTAGAACTGCGGTCCTGAAACCGCTGCCGCCGCTACATCATCCAGTTCAGTAGGTGGCGCTGTCACAAAAAACTAGGGTCCTGAAACTGCGGTCCTAAAACTAGGGTCCTGAAACTGCAGCCTCCGGTTGTGCAGGAACATACTACTGAACTATTCGTGTGACTATGCCCCTGCGCAATACGCACACATTACCGTGGGATGGCGGGTGTTCATTTCATAAACTGTACACAATGGTAGCTTATTTATTTTGTAGCCTATAAATTAATGTATATGTCCAAAAAACGGATAATGTCATACTTTTTAGTAGTGCTATCGTGGCATAATAATCTGTTTGGTTGTAAAATGTATTACCTGAATGAAATGAAATCGAATGTATAGTCCTGTGGAATCATTCATTCACAGACAGCTTACGAAGATGTTCAACTAATAAAGATCTTCATCGCTGGCAAAAATATGATGCATTTGCAGATTTGCTTTCACTAGACTAAACTGTAGATCCACGGCCACTTCATCCAACGCTCTTGATGTTCTTAAATCTTCCTGTTACGAATCCGAGTCGAGTGTGATTGAACGCGCTTCAGATGATTCAGTGCGTGAGGAACTGAACAGATCATTCAGACTGATTCGCGAACCGATTTAGACAGATCTGCCAACTTGTTTGATGAAGTCTTTGAACAGAATCGACCCAAAAGAGTGATTCATTTGTAAATTGAGCATCGCTCATGCCCATAAAAAAGATACAGCGCGCTTGGAAGAAACTCATTTAACAACATGTAAAGTAACGAGAGGAACGATCAACGTAACATGTAAAAGTATACAGGTCCTTCTCAAAAAATTAGCATATTGTGATAAAGTTCATTATTTTCCATAATGTAATGATAAAAATTAAACTTTCATATATTTTAGATTCATTGCACACCAACTGAAATATTTCAGGTCTTTTATTGTTTTAATACTGATGATTTTGGCATACAGCTCATGAAAACCCAAAATTCCTATCTCAAAAAATTAGCATATTTCATCCGACCAATAAAAGAAGTGTTTTCAATACAAAAAAAGTCAAACTTCAAATAATTATGTTCAGTTATGCACTCAATACTTGGTCGGGAATCCTTTTGCAGAAATGACTGCTTCAATGCGGCGTGGCATGGAGGCAATCAGCCTGTGGCACTGCTGAGGTGTTATGGAGGCCCAGGATGCTTCGATAGCGGCCTTAACCTCATCCAGAGTGTTGGGTCTTGCGTCTCTCAACTTTCTCTTCACAATATCCCACAGATTCTCTGTGGGGTTCAGGTCAGGAGAGTTGGCAGGCCAATTGAGCACAGTAATACCATGGTCAGTAAACCATTTACCAGTGGTTTTGGCACTGTGAGCAGGTGCCACGTTGTGCTGAAAAATGAAATCAGATGGAAGCATGAAGTGCAACAAAATCTCCTGATAGCTAGCTGCATTGACCTTGCCCTTGATAAAGCACAGTGGACCAACACCAGCAGCTGACATGGCACCCCAGACCATCACTGACTGTGGGTACTTGACACTGGACTTCAGGCATTTTGGCATTCCCTTCTTCCCAGTCTTCCTCCAGACTCTGGCACCTTGATTTCCGAATGACATGCAAAATTTGCTTTCATACGAAAAAAGTACTTTGGACCACTGAGCAACAGTCCAGTGCTGCTTCTCTGTAGCCCAGGTCAGGCGCTTCTGCTGCTGTTTCTGGTTCAAAAGTGGCTTGACCTGGGGAATGCGGCACCTGTAGCCCATTTCCTGCACACGCCTGTGCACGGTGGCTCTGGATGTTTCTACTCCAGACTCAGTCCACTGCTTCCGCAGGTCCCCCAAGGTCTGGAATCGGTCCTTCTCCACAATCTTCCTCAGGGTCCGGTCACCTCTTCTCGTTGTGCAGCGTTTTTTGCCACACTTTTTCCTTCCCACTGAGGTGCCTTGATACAGCACTCTGGGAACAGCCTATTTGTTCAGAAATTTCTTTCTGTCTTACCCTCTTGCTTGAGGGTGTCAATGATGGCCTTCTGGACAGCAGTCAGGTCGGCAGTCTTACCCATGATTGCGGTTTTGAGTAATGAAACAGGCTGGGAGTTTTTAAAAGCCTCAAGAATCTTTTGTAGGTGTTTAGAGTTGATTAGTTGATTCAGATGATTAGGTTAATAGCTCGTTTAGAGACCCTTTTCAGGATATGCTAATTTTTTGAGATAGGAATTTTGGGTTTTCATGAGCTGTATGCCAAAATCATCAGTATTAAAACAATAAAAGACCTGAAATATTTCAGTTGGTGTGCAATGAATCTAAAATATATGAACGTTTAATTTTTATCATTACATTATGGAAAATAATGAACTTTATCACAATATGCTAATTTTTTGAGAAGTCAAGTCAAGTCACCTTTATTTATATAGCGCTTTTTACAATACAGATTGTATCAAAGCAGCTTCACAGTGATAACATGGAAATAATATAACAGAGTTTGTTTCTAAAAGAAAATTGCGTCAACGTCCACCTTAAGTAAGGCAGATCAATAATATTATTGAATATTAAATGTCCCCAACTAAGCAAGCCAAAAGCCAAGGCAACAGTGGCAAGGAACCAAAACTCCATCAGGTGACAGAATGGAGAAAAAAACCTTGGGAGAAACCAGACTCAGTCGGAGGGCCAGTTCTCCTCTGGCCAACGAAGGAACAGTGCATGATTTATGATTCGGGCAGCATTACAAGTCAGATTGGATCGGAACATTTAGAATATTTATCCATTTTCATCATTTGGAAGTCCAAGTAATCACGCCGGTGTTGAGACGAGTTGTTGAGGATCAGTGCCGTCCACCATAGAGGGTCCATATCGCCGGTGTTGAGTCGTCTCTTCACAGGCTTTGTGATTGGGGTATCTGAAGTCTCCGTGAAAGGCTGGATACAAACTGGAGAAGGACCTGTACACCTTGTGTCCCTGAGAGGAAAATAACCTGCTGCGCGATTTGCGCGAAAATATAACGATATTCGAAAAAGCTATTTTATGATCCCAACCCAACTTTGAGAATAGATTAACGGCGATATTTTTTTTATCGCCCGATAAGAGTCTCACGTTAACGCAGCACGTTAACGCCGATAACGGCCCACCATTAGTAATTACACGTAAAAAGGAGACTGAAAAAGTGGGTAACACTTTATTTTACAGTGTCCTTGTTACATGTAATTACCATAGAAATAACAGTAAATTATGCATAATTGCATGCAACTAACACTCAACCAAATCCTAATCCTACCCTAACCCTATAGTAAGTACATGCAGTTGCTTAATACTACTCTGTACTTAAATATATAATTACACTGTAACAATGACACCTTAAAATAAAGTGTAACCAGAAAGTGTTACCCTTTATTTTGTGTCATTTTTACGTTACATGTCGTTACTGTAGTAATAACTATAAATTATGCATAATTACATGCAACTAACCCTAAACCAAACCCTAATCATAACCCTAACCCTATAGCATACACATGTAGTTCATTATTATTACATGTATAATTACACTGTAACAATGACATCTTAAAATAACATTTTTACTATCATTTGTTGGAGACTACAAAACAGATTTTTTTCGGCAGTATTAAAAAAGATTATTGCAATAATTTTACCACAATTCTTACTTCTTGAAAACCTCGTGCTTAACTCAATCTGTTTCTTCTTAATTATGTGTGAAACTGACTCGCTATTTCCGAGTGAAGATGTTTGTGATGTAGAAAACTGGTGGAGGTGTGATTAATCCTGATCCGTCTCTTCTGTGGTGTAGCGGTCAAGCCTGCGGAGAAGGAGGAGGTGCCGACCGTCGCCGGGAAGGTGGACGCCGACAAGGGAGCGAAGAAGAAGGAGAAAGACGGCAAGAAGGAAGGCAAGGGTGCGACAGAGGGGAAAGAAGGGAAGGGAGAGGAGAAGGAGGAAGCCCCGAAGAAGAAAGGGGAAAAGGGAGAGAAAGGCACATCAAAGAGAGAGGCATCCGACGGAGGAGCGAAAGGTAAGAAGGGAGGAGAAGAGAAAGCAGAGAAAGGAGGGAAAGGAGGAGGAGCCAAAGGCAGTGAAGCCAAGAAGCCTGCGAAGAAGTGAACATCGTGTGTGCTAAACCTTAGCCATTTTTTAATTGCTTTTTGTAAGACACTTTATAAATGTACATTTACAGTTTGTTTATTTTATTGTAAATTGTAAATATGGACAATAAATGCTTCTCTGTTAATTATACATTTTCATTTATTTCTTATTCACATGATACACATGATCAGCACGAAATAATATAACACTGGTGCTTAGAAAAGTTATTTTGCATTTATGTAACATATAAACAACAACAACAACAACAACAAAATCATGTCAAATGTTCATTTTTAAAACACTGTGAAACGGTCCTCATTTACTCTCCTGTGTGCTGGTTTGGAGCCGTGAAACTGTTTGAGAAAGAAAGTGAATGGTGCCAGAATGCTCAGTTTGGGATTAAATATTCCTTGTTGCAATGTGTCAGATTCACTTTTCTACTGAGAACATGAAGAAACACGTGTAGGAAATGATCAGTTCACACACACACACGCACACGCACACACACACACACACACACACACACACACACACACACACACACACACACACACACACACACACACACACACACACACACACACACACACACACACACACACACACACACACCTGCTGCTGTTGAGCATCAACCGTACAAACAGAGATGACATCTCAGAAATAACACTGAATTTAATGGTTAAAAAATCCTCAAATTTAAGTTTAAACGTGTGTTAGATAGAGAAAAGCAGAATGCATTCGTATATATTTTTGTAAATACAGTAATGGTTTGAATGTATCGACTATCGATCTAAATTTAAATCGCTAATTGTTTGGATTTTAAGCATTTTTGAAATAAAAAAACCCCATCTGAATGTTAACTTTAGTTACACTTTATTTTAAGGTGACGTAGTTACATTGAACTTAAATAAGTACTGAGTAATTCATTAACTACACGTATTTAGTATAGAGTTACAATTGGGGTTCGGGTTTGGTTTAGTTGTAATTATGCATAACTAACCGTAGTAAGCACATGTTGTAACACTTTCTTTAACCTACAGTTAAACCTATTAAACTACGTCACCCTAAAATAAAGTGTTACAAAACTTATTTTTTGAGGATCTTAATTTCAGCAAGTATATCAGCATTTGAATTACTGTCTTTTCATATTAATTATTACATTCCAAAATATATGCAGAGAAACACATTGAGCTCATAACTGGATGTAAACACAATATGAATGAATATACATGGAGTAAAAAAAGCAGCATTACATTACACATAACAGACCATGAGCCTCTAAAACTATAATACTGACCAACAAATAACAGCTTTGTTCTTCCTTATGGCTGTAAAAAAAAAAAAATGTAATTTGGCATGTGATGATTTTCATCTTCCCATATACATTATGATGAAGCGATTGACTGTAATATGAGGTGAGTAATATGAGTGAAGCGCAGGCATAATGAAAGACTTTCCAGGATGAAATCTACATGTGAAAAACATGACTCATTCATTACACGATAATGATGAAAGTGAAGTACGGGAGATTTTAATAAACATCTCTAATGATGCTTTTCATGCTGAGCATTAATAATTCCCAGTGCAGATCATGATGCTGCGAATCCATTTCCAACAAAGTGTCTGCTTTTATATATTTATTCATGGCCTGACACCTGAAATATAGTCTAACTTAGCAGGAGAAAACACAGAATGAAAGGTATTCTGGGAAAGGCATTATACTAATAATAACATTCATTAATTATAGACTCTCTAAGATGCTTCAGATCTGTATTTGCTATGCATTTCACTGTAAAAAAGAAAGAAAAGAAAAAGTTGTTTATTCAACTTAAAAAAATGTTTGCGCTGCCTTAAAATGTTATGTTTTGTCAACTTGAAATGTGACAACTTGGATATTTGAGTTGACTAAACTTAAAATTTGAACACTTACAATTTAAGTTACAGCATTTGTTTACAGTGTATAACTAAAACAATGACCTTGTGTATTGAATGCCTGTTCATAACTCACCGTTTCTTGACATGAACAAAACCTCATATCATTTGTCGTGTTAATAAGAGCTGATTTATCGCTTATAGACGTGATCTGACCATGGGAGGATTCTCCTGTTTGTAAAAGCTTTTGTAAAAGGTTGTGAATTTGGGCTGTTAATCAACACCCTATCAAACACCTCAGCAACCACTCAGAACACCAAATACAGTTTTTATAAATATTATTAATGACAGCATTATGATAAAATTTGCTATAGTAGATTTCAATGGTAAAGGTAGTCAAGAATGACCGTGATAAAGAAACATTCAGAATGTCTCTTTTATGCTCATGTGTCTGTGTTATTAGACACAATGCTTTGACATTTTACACATGTAATAATCACTTGACTGTATGAATCTGCACAGATACAGAGGAACTTCCTTCACCGAGAAAAAACACCGTTTGGCAAGACTTGGCGAATCTACGCTGCAAAAAAAAAAGATGTTCTTCCTCAGTATTTTTGGATTGTTTCCAGTACAAAAATATCTAAACATTCTTGAATCAAGACATTTATTTTGAGCAGCAGATACAAAGACTTGTTTTTGTGAGTTTCTGCTTAAAACAAGAACAAACGGGGTCAGAAAAATAAACTCAACTCAAAGGGAAAACAAGAGTATTTTTATGAACCCATTAGCAGATATTTGATACATTTTCCAGAAAACAAGACCTAATATCGTGTTAATATTCATTCATTAATATTCATTTACATTGATCTCCAGTAAATGTATGATGATTTAAGAATGTCGAGATATTTGTGCTGGAAAACAAGTCAGAAACACTGAGAAAGAACATATATATATATATTTTTTTGTAGTGTATTAATAAAACTCTCAAGGCTTAGAGAAATATAAATATCACATTCTACGAACATAAACCTGCTATTATAATACAAAGATCACAGATCTGGCATCATTCGGAACTAGTGTAAATAAAACGACACTAGTGCTGATCAAATAAGTCCAATTTAAAATCGCACGGCTGTCTTATTTACAATTCACGTCCCAGAGAGCCGGACACTTCATCAGAAGCAGACTCACCGCTCTTCAGCGGACCTGTGAAACACTCGTGGGATATATCAGGGTGTTCACCATAGCCGAAATCTGTCCTGATCCTCCAAATACTGGCAGTGGAAGACTCCAGTCCGGCTCATTTACGGGATCCTGACGCTCTCCGCTTGAGTCTCCAACACATCTGAGATGGTCCCACAAGTCAAGCTGTGAGGAAATCCTGAGGAAACAAAGGACCCGCTAGTCCTTTTCTGCACAACACTAGTCACATGACGGTTTCTCTTTCCTCCTCCACCACCGGGACGGTCTTCTCCGCCTGCAGGTTCTCGTGGCCCGAGGACGGGAGGGAGTTCTCGGAGACGGAGCCGTTCTTGACGTAGCCCGGGAGGTTGCGGTGTCCGTTGATGGCCCCGGGCCCCAGGCGGGTGGTGAGGTGCAGGGCCAGGGGCCCGCGGGCCGTCACGTTGGTCACGCTGGTGTGGGACACCATGGGCCCGTAGCTGTACGTGTTGCTGCCGCTCCGGGCTTTCCTCTTGAAGTCCAGAGCCAGTGTCCTGCGACTCCACGACTTCTTGATTTCCGCCTGGACCTGAAGAGAGGGATCCGGACGGATGAGGACTAAACACATCGTTCTTATACACTCTACCAGAAATAACTGCTACACTGTAGAACAAAACGGTGCTGCCTTCAATTTTTAAGTACAATCAACTTGGATGTTTGAGTCATTTCAACTTAAATTGCATTAAACTGGCTTAAAAAATGAGTTGAATCTTGTATTAGAACAATTTTTAAAAAATTGCTTATTTTGAAGAGTTAACGCAATATAAAAACACATGTTGTCATAACTTATTGAGCATATTTGTTTTGTAGTGTAGTAATAATAAAGAAATGCGTGAAATACACTGAGTCTTTGCACTGAGAGTAAATATCGGCAGATAATATACACTGATCGGCCAAAGAAAGTGCGTTTGGATTTAAATAGGCAAAGAGTTTATGATTGGATCATGATTGCAGTGATGTTTAGTAACAGTTCTTCTGAACCTAATACTGATGGAGTGTGTATGAATGCTGACATGTTATTCCCATCAAGAGGTGCAGCAGTTTTTGGTCCAGTTTTTTATTTCCACTTTTCAATTACTTGCAGTTTTATTTTACATAAACACCTGTCCGAGCTGATGTGAGATGGGGAAAGAGAGAATAATGAGTTCAGTTACTGCACTTCTTCTAGTTATTTAACAGTAGTAGCTAATACAACAAAACGTCTCAGGTTACTACTGTAACCATAGTTCCCTGAGAAAGGGAACGAGACGATGCGTCACTTGACGCTTTGGGAACGCCCCCAGCGTGCATGCGTCTGAGCATCAATGTCAACTAGTCCAATGGAAAGAATGAGCGTCACGGGCGGGTGACGTCATGACCAGGAAGGGATAAAGGCTCACCCGGTGAAACGCGGCATTAGCTTCAAAAAGTCGAAGCAAGCCGATCACAGGGAAGCAGGAAGTATGGCAGGGTGACGCATCGTCTCGTTCCCGTTCTCAGGGAACTATGGTTACAGTAGTAACCTGAGACGTTCCCTTTCGAGGGAACTCGCGATGCGTCACTTGACGCTTTGGGAACGAGAATACCCAAAACGCCAGAATTCCAAGTACCTGAGTGTCAGTCTGTTGGAACTAAGCACTAAGCACCTGAGAACCTGGGGCAGCATCCAGGTCCAAACTGTAAAACCTGACGAATGTGAGCGGTGAGGACCAGCCTGCCGCATCACAAACGTCTTGGAGGGAAACCCCAAATAACAAGGCTTTAGAGGCCGCCATACCCCTCGTTGAGTGAGCTCTGACCACCAAGGGACACGGATGGTCAGAGTACTCGTATGCAAGTGAAATAGCCTCGACTATCCACTTGCTAACCGTCTGTTTAGAAGCAGGAAGACCCTTCTTAGGTGATCCAAAGCAAATAAATAACTGGTCGGACTTCCTCATAGAAGATGTCCGATGAACATAAGTATCCAGTGCTCGCACTGGACACAAGAGGTTCAGCCTTTCCTGGTCCGCAGATGTAAAAGGAGGAGGACAGAAGGCTTGCAGCACGATAGGCCTCGGAATCAAGGTCGGCACCTTAGGGACGTATCCCTGTTTTGGATATAAGAATGCCTTGACCATCCCCGGTGCAAACTCAAGGCAAGTGGGGGAAACCGAAAGGGCCTGAAGGTCTCCAACTCTCTTAAGGGACGAAATAGCTAGCAGAAAGATAGTCTTAAGGGTAAGAAATTTCTTTGAAACCGAATCTAAGGGCTCGAATGGAGCCCTAGACAGGCCTTCTAGTACTAATGCCAAATCCCAAGCTGGCACCCTAGTGCGAGTTGCAGGCCTCAGCCTCAGTGTGCCACGAAGGAAACGTGTAATCAGGGGGTCTCGACCCAACGATGTACCCCCAACCAGGGCGTGGTAAGCCGCAATGGCCGCCACGTAAACCTTAAGTGTGGAAGGACATAAACCTGACGTAAAGCGCTCCTGCAAGAACCCGAGTACTGTGTTCACAGAACAGTTAACCGGATCCCACTGATGTCGGTGACACCATACAGAAAAAAACTTTCCATTTCAGCGCATATAGTTTCCTAGTAGCTGGAGCTCTGGAGCTTAGGATGGTCTCAGCAACCTCAGCTGAGAGACCACTCTCTATGAGTTGGGCCCCCTCAGAGGCCAAACCCACAGGTTCCAAATCTCTGGCCGAGGGTGAAATATTGTACCCCCGGCCTGAGACAGAAGGTCTCTCCTGATCGGGATCTCCAAGGGAGGACCGTCTAAGAGATGGATCAGGTCCGCAAACCAGATCCGACTCGGCCAGCGTGGTGCTACAAGCAGTAGGCTTATTCCGTACTGGCGGACTTGTTCCAGAACTCCTGGGAGCAGAGCAACAGGGGGAAATGCGTACAGACGTAGCCTCGGCCACGTCTGCACCATAGCATCCAGCCCCAGGGGGGCTGGGTGAGTAAGGGAGAACCAAAGTGGACAGTGCGTCGTGTGCTGAGACGCAAACAGATCCACCTCTGCTTGGCCGTAAAACTCCCAAATTTTCTCCACCGCCTCGGGGTGGAGTCTCCAGTCCCCTGGCCTCAGCTCCTGCCTCGACAGGATGTCTGCCCCCACATTCTGGTCCCCAGGAATATACACTGCCCTCAGGGAGAGTACCTTCCCCAGAGACCACAGGAGGATCTGGTGCGCCAGTTTGCAGAGCGGACGCGACCGCAGACCCCCCTGACGGTTCAGATAAGAGACCACTGATGTGTTGTCTGTTCGTACAAGCACATGATGGCCCCTCAGGTCTGGGAGAAACTGTCTCAACGCATTGAAGACAGCCATCATCTCCAGGCAATTGATGTGCCACGAAAGATGATGACTTTTCCACAGACCCTGAACCGAGCAGCCTTCCATTACCGCTCCCCAGCCGGTGAGGGAAGCATCTGTCGAGATCGTAACACGATGGCAAAGAGCTCCCAATACCGGACCCTGGGTTAAGAACCAATGTTTCCTCCATATAATTAAGGCACGAAGGCACCGCCGCGTGACCTTGATCATACGAAGTGGGTTTCCCCTCGGGGAGAACCCTCTGGTCCTTAGCCACCACTGTAAAGGTCTCATGTACAGCAGGCCAAAAGGAATCACGTTGGACGCTGCCGCCAAGAGACCCAACAGTCTCTCGAACTGTTTCACAGTGCGTGACTGGCCTAGCTTTAGCTCTTTGGTGGCTGTCAGGATAGCAGCTACACGAACGGGCGATAGAGTGGCCCGCATCGTCACTGAATCCCATACCACACCAAGGAAAGTGGTTCTCTGTACTGGAGAAAGAACACTCTTCTTGGCGTTGAGCCTCAACCCCAACATCTGCACATGAGCGAGAACGACACCTCGGTGCCGAACCGCCGACTGCTCTGATTCCGCCAGAACCAGCCAGTCGTCGATGTAGTTCAGAATACGTATGCCCTGAAGCCTGAGAGGGGCTAGAGCTGCATCCACGCATTTCGTGAACGTGCGGGGTGATAAAGCTAGACCGAAAGGAAGAACCCGATATTGGTATTCTTTGCCCCCGAAAGAAAACCTTAGGAACTTCCTGTGCTGAGGGAGGATGGAGATATGGAAGTAGGCGTCCTTCAGATCTATCGTGACAAACCAGTCCTCGGATCTGATTTGAGTCGCGATCTGTTTGAGTGTCAGCATCTTGAACTTGAGTTTCTGTACTGAACGATTCAACAGACGAAGATCTAAAATTGGACGCAACCCCCCATCCTTTTTTGGAACAATGAAATAACGGCTGTAAAAACCCGACTCTCTGTCGGGTGAGTACACCTGTTCTATACCCCGTTGTAACGAGGAGGACGAGAACCAAACTGGATTCTGTATCCTTTCTCTACAATCTGCAGGACCCAATGAGAAATATTCGGCAGAAGCTTCCACGCTGCCAGAAAATTTACTAAGGGAACCAGCCTCTCGAGGCTGGTCTCTGGTGTTATCGAGACAGCCAATTCCGGAGCCTGAAACATAATGGCAGGAACTACCTGAACTGGCCGCTCTAAGGCCCCCCTCAGAGGGCGCGAAACCGATGCTGTGCCGCAGCATAGCATCAGCGACTCGCTGGAGACCGCTGCGCCCTGAAGCACCGAGGGTGGCAGGGTTGGCAGAACGGTCTCGTGAGGACCCCGAAATGGAACGGGCACCGTAAAATGAGGTGTACACCGCTCCACTTCGGTCGGGCTGTCCTCACAGGCCTGATGCGTGAACATCAGGACCTTTTTTTTTGAACCGAAGTCTTCTTCGCCTGAAGAACGGTCCTCAGATCCGGGCTTCGACTTAGAAGACTTCGGTTGAGAGGGTTGCGTCTGTCTCCAGTCTCTACGTGGAGGTGCACGAGATGCAACACTCTCTTTCTGATGCACACGATATGATGAGCTCGACGGCTGGGGCTGCTCACGCCCAGCAGCCCCAGGGGGCTGGACCCGGCGAGGGATAAACTTTTTAAAAACGTCCGCTTGTTTTTTTGACTCCTGAAATCTCTCGACGACCGCGTGGACTGCGTCGCCGAAGAGACCAGAAGGTTCAAGCGGAGCATCTAATAAAAAAGCTCGATCTTTTTCTTTGATTTCAGACAGATTCAACCATAAATGTCTCTCAGTAGCTACCAAGGCTGCCATAGACCGCCCAATTGCGCTGGCGGTCTCCTTAGTAGCCCTGAGAGAAAGATCGGTAGCCCGACGAAGTTCACGAATATCGTCATGACTGACTCCCTCACTACTATCCAGATCCCCCAGCAGGTCAGCTTGATAAGCCTGGAGCACTGCCATAGTATGCAGACATGCTCCAGCTTGACCTGCTGCCGTATAAGCTTTGCCCACTAACACCGAAGTGGCTTTAAGCGGTCTAGTGGGCAAAGCCGGGGCTTTCAGAGACGATGCGGGACCAGGGGAAAGATAACTGGCTAAATTCTCTTCCGCCTGGGGCATCGCCTCATAACCATACTCTTTCAGCCCTCTTATTCTCGAATAAGTGTTAACATGAGGGCTGAAAAGACGTGATGAGTATGGTTTATTCCACGATTTAGAAATCTCATTGTGCAAATCGGGAAAAAATGGAAGCCCTCGTGGTGGAGATAATGTGGTTGAAGATAAAAAGCGCTCATCTAATTTGCTTTTAGGACGAGCGCCCTTATTCTCAGATGGCCATTCAATATTTAACTTCTCTACAGCCCGCGACATAACATCCACCAGCTCATCATATGCTGGGGAAATAAATTGTGAATCCCTTTCCCCCATGTGTGTGCTTACACTCTCCACACTCATCACATCAACCTCCTCGGAGGAAGAGCAACAAAGTAGTGGAGGGCTCTCTCCCCGGGCGAAAGAAACCGCAGAGCGTGCTTCCGACACCGGGGAGAGAGCACTGGATCTCTCGGGTAAGGAAGGAGAAAGAGCCCTCGGACCCGTCTCCAACCCCTCCGAAAGATCCTTTTGCGATCCCCAGGAATGCATTCTCCGCGCCGCCTCAGCAGACGCGGGTCCTGATCCCTGTGGATCGCGAGCCTGCCCACTCACTTTATCAAAGAGTGACAGGCGAGAGCGGAGCATGCGAAGCGGTAACATCTCACAATGCTGGCACTCAGCCCCCTCGAAGGCTGAGACCGCATGCTCCACTCCCAAACAAACGACACAAAGCTCGTGTGTGTCCCCACCCGTTAAATAACGCGGGCAGGGAGAAACACACTGTTTGTACACTTGTTTAGTTTCCATCCTTTTCCGCAACAGACAACAGTAAATAGACAGAGACAAAATGACACAGATCGCTTGCTGAGACACAGAAGCTAATGCCGCGTTTCACCGGGTGAGCCTTTATCCCTTCCTGGTCATGACGTCACCCGCCCGTGACGCTCATTCTTTCCATTGGACTAGTTGACATTGATGCTCAGACGCATGCACGCTGGGGGCGTTCCCAAAGCGTCAAGTGACGCATCGCGAGTTCCCTCGAAAGGGAACATAGCTCACTTCAGCATTGGAAAATAAGGTCTTTCTTTCCAAGAAATATACATTTAAAACCAGAATACAGGGGCTCGTTTAATTAAACTATCCAACAGTTGGGAGAATACATCAACTAAACTGAATAAAACAATCTAGCGGTCCTGAAACAGCCAGGATCTTTTATTGCAGGATCTGCTATATAAAAATCCCCAGCACTAAAACACACACTGAGCTACAACATGCAGAGACGCTCAGAGTGTGTGTCACTTCCATTGCATGTGGACACGAACAATTATCAGACAAAGTTTTGGGAAGCTACAGAAATGCGTTCTTACCTCTCCATTGCAGAAGCAATATATAATTGCAACAAAGAATCCCTGGAAAACAGAGCATGAAATATAAAGATACAACTTACAGCAAAATATGTTGGTGTCTAATCAACTTAATCATCTACATCTGAAGAAGTCTGACCTGGAATGAGTTAATGAGCATTTCATAATGCATCTGTATTTGCCACGGGACGCCGGACACCTCTGTGTAGGGCATCGCCATGAAGACGATGTAGTGAACGCCGAACAGCGGCATGAGCACCAGGGTGGACTTCAACAGCTTTCTGTGTGGTGCAAACCAGATACAGGACCACACGTTAGTTTAATACACATGACCCTCAGAGGTTTGGAGTCAGTATAGTATAGTAAAGACACTTTTATTGAGCAAGGATTCATTAAATAGATCAAAAATAACAATAAATGCATATATAAGGTGCATCAGGGTACAAAAATCAGCACTTTTCAAGATGCACGTGGAAATTTGTCTGATCCTAGGCGCGATCACGGCAGCAACACAAAGTGGACTCTGTGCTATTTTTATCTAATATTTTATGTTTTTCAAAATGTAGATTTAAAGGGACAATGTGTAGTTTAAGTATTTTATTATCTAAAATCAATATTTTTATTCATAAATATGTCCTCAATGGTGTACAAATACCTCTGCCAATGATCCGACTTATCCTCGTAAACGAAGAATTTATTATCTTTATATACATGTGATGGGTAAGTCCACGGAGGCTTCCATGTCGTTCCGCCATCTTGAAAAACTATAATAGCAGAGAGGGTCAAAAAGTACTAGACCAACGCGTTTCCACAACGTGTTTTCGTTCAGAGCCAGCGTCACGTGACTGAAAGCAGCAGAAACGGACAAGAAGATTTGAGAGACTCTTGTCACGGCCCCGGCAAGTTTAAAAGGCTCTGCACGGTTATGTATAATGGAGGACCATACTTATGTGGAGCCGCCGGAGATTGCAAAAAACAAAGTTTTATGTCGGGATAGCTTTTTCCAGGTGGGAAGAGTTGATGCAGGAGAAAGCTTTCAAAAGAGACACTGAACTTGCCTGCTTTCTTCTCAACAGGTAACGTTAAGTCAATGTTACGGTCTAAATTACTGCTTTTGTGGTCGCTTCCCTGCCTTTGGAAACATTCAATTATATCAAACATCCGTTTGTTCGTTGTGTCAAGTTGCAGTTTGTCTGAAATAACAAACCCGTTAACCCGAAGGAAAACTCCACGAAGTGCTATTAGAAGACATCCTGTCATAGCTTTTTGGTACATGACAGCTACCGTAGATGCAACACGCATTTGAAAAAGCGAGGCGCTGGAGAACACAATTCGTTTGAATGCAAAATACACAACGTCCCTTTAAATAGCAAATGAGAATCGCTAAAATTATTGAATATATTTTGAGACAAAGGTCTTCTTACTAAGTTTTGGTTTTGTTCAAGCTAATTAAAGCAAGTTTTCATTAACGGGAAGAATATGTAAAAGTATGATATTTGGGGTAAAAGACACAATAATTCACATGATAATGAATACCTGTCTGACTTTTACATTTGTTGACATGACATGGTTATTTAGATGGTAAATATCATATATTAAGTTGGGTGTCCACCTTAGAGGTAATCACCGTATTTATATTGAAACCATCATATTTAAAAATATGATATTAATCATATCATACAATAAAATATAATATTTATTTGTTCCTACAGTAAAGCTTTATTAATTTTTTATTGGATCTCATTCAATTCTTTCAGAATCTTTATTTTTTAATGATTTTGTTTCAGTATTTTTTAAAATGAACACATTTTACTAAAAGTATATTTATTGAGCAAAAATGAATTATTTTATTTATCAAAATTAACAGAAAATAGCAAAAACTTTGCTAAAGTGATTTCTTTGAACAAATATTAACTTAGACATTATTAAAAACACATTATTTTAGCTGAAGTATTTGTATCAGTACTGTGTGTCTTTTGCTCCTTTTGGGGTATAACATCCATTTCACCACCTATATATATATATATATATATATATATATATATATATATATATATATATAGATTGGACCCTAATCTAAAGTGTGACCATACCATTATTGATATTGATTGTATTATAGATATTACACATTCAGTCATGGAGAATCTTCTTAATTTTTTTAAATAACATTACTGACCTCAAACAGTAGTGTATGTTTCAGATGTTGTGTATTCTCACCTGTACTGTTGTCTGGTGTCACATCTCCCTGCATTTGTTTCTCTAAGTTTTGTTGCCAAGACTCTAATTATATTCAGGAACAACAAAAAATTCACCTTGGGGGTAAAAAAAAAAAAAAATACACAAATTAAAGAATCATAATTGAGACTAAAAATAAAATAAATGATGCATGAAAAAAGTCCTGCATTAATTGAGGATTCTTACACTGTGTTCACACGAAAGCAAATGCCAGACAAATATATCAAATATTTGAAATTTACTGGAGACACATGTATGAATAATGCAGTTAAACTACTTTTCAAACATTTGTAAAACACTTGACTGAATTTATATTTGTTTGATTGATTTAAAAATATAAACTTTTTCTGCCTTATAAAGCACCAACTTTTTTAATGAATTTTTATTATGTAAACGTACAACAATTGCTGTCAGAATAGGGATCTGCACAATCCACTTCAGGTTTCCGGCGCTTAAATCCCAGCACCTGTTGATCATAAACCAGATCAGTCACTTTTAGAAAGATCAATCACAGACACATTATTGATATTTAATATGAGGGGTGTAGCGGTACATGCACATGTATTAACGGGTCAGTACGGTTCAGTGCCGACAGTCAGATAACTAATACAGTCAGTCACAGGCGATCCACACTACAATCCAGAAGGGGGCGCGTGTGGTAATGCAACAGTGTTTGCTAACCGCCACAACAGGAAAAAGAGCAGAAGAAGAAGAGATGATCTATCAGTGCAGTGGCACACACAAGCTTGCTAATAGCCTTTATGCTGAGTTTCCATTCATTTTTGTGACGAGCTCCACAAACTTCACGTAAAGGAAAGCGGGATGGCAGAAAGTGGCATCCTGTTTGTTTTCTTTATTTTACATCGTTTTGTTTTTATTGTGAGTGTACACAAATAAAAAATAGACCCTTTCGAATGATGTCTTACTCTTATCTGTATGACGATAAATGACAGAGTATCTTCAGTTGTTTCCGATGTTAAAATGAGACAAAATCATTGGTATTGTGTGGATTTGTGCAGTGGATGTCTCACTTCAGTCCAGTGATGAAATATGCATGTCCAGGAAATGGGAAAACTCAGGTGCCACTTCACTCGCTGTCTCCTCATGGAAAGGTGAAGTAGACTGCCATTGTCATCGCATGTTAACTCTCAAAGTTTCATTTTTCATTACTACTTTTATAACACAAGAGATGCTTTTCAGTTTTGAAGCTGATTGCGACGAAATACCAAATGCTCTTTTACATGAATGCATTGTTTACTGCCTAGTGCTTCATACACTAAACAAGGCTGTCCTGTCGCAACTACTTCAGGGGGACTAAATGCCGCTAGCTGGAACATACTGTAATTTGCACTACTGTCTGTTCAAAATAAATGAACAGAAACCTAGCATTGGGGATTTGTTGCTTCTTCAAGTTGTACCAATCTCGTATCGAACCATGACCCCAAAACCGAGTACGTACTCAGCCGTGACTTCTATGTACCGTTACACCCCAAATACAATACACAGATAGCATGTTTTTTCAAAACATCCTGCATGTGGCATACATTATTTACCATGCACAGAAAATGTTCAACAAGCTGAATTAATACTGTATTCCTGTATAAATGGACACATGGTAATATTTGGAGCACAAACACTTACTCGGTGTCAGCAAGAGTGGCTCTCACGCTGGCCCAGATGGTGACGAACATCGCAGGAACACCTGTTTAGTGAAACCTTTAGTGACCTTCCCTTACAAGTTCAGCATACAGAAGGACATATGGGTTTATTATCACACAATACACAAGGCTAGTAGGATTGGCCTTGATTTTTGATAGTCTTGGATAAAATGTATTTTATGAATGTTTGCATTTGTTTTGGTGTAAAATAGGTCTATATTCCAGCTATCACTGCAAATTAATAAACAAACAAATTGTTTTATTTTTAGTTATTTTAAACTATTCAATTATTTTTTATAGTAACATTGTGCTGGGGCCAAAGAAAATGATGGGCAACACTTTAGATCAGGTAACACATATTCACTATTAACTAGGTGCTTATTAGCATACATTTTACAAGCATACTGGTTGTTTATTAGTAGTTATAAAGCACATATTAATGCCTTATTCTGCATGATTATTCTATATGACTTCTAGATCCCTTAAACCTTCCCCAAACCTAAACATAACAACTACAACAACTAGCTTACTAACTATCAATAAACGGTAATTAGGAGTTTATTGAGGGAAAACTCCTAGTTAATTGTGAATGTGTGTGTCCCAAATCTAGTGCGTTACCGCAGAGAGTAAAGCTGGCGCAACATTGTTGAGCCCTGGCTCTTCAACCGTGGTTCAAGCGACAGAGAAGTGGCTCAGCTCCACAACATCCACATTGTATGCGCTGTGCATGTCCAACTTTTCCGCACAGTGTGTACAATGCAGGAGCCGTGAAGTCCAAAGTGTATCCATACATGTGTCCGCTGATGTCCCCAAAACATACAGCACATGGAAACACATAGCAATAACTCACAGCAACTGTTACCATTAAAATATAAAATCTGTTTTATTTTCCAGTTGATAGCCCACTTAGTTATTTATTTCAAATTAACCAGACCGGAAGATGTCCTGAGAAAGCAGTAATTAAATCTTGAGGACATGATTTGGTGCCTGTAGCCAGAAGCTGAATAATTATGTAGTAGTGTTGTGTACTGGAGATAAGTGTACGTGAACAAGTTTACTCACCCCATCCAATCAGAGTAAAGCCCCAGAGGTACTTCCTGTCTGAGAAGAAGGTCATGAAGATAAGGCTGTGCAGGTACAGGCCTTCCACCAGAATCCAGTAATAATTAGTCGCCAAGAAGTACAAGAAGAGAGTCACAGCCACCTTACAGCCAATCTTGAAGTGTAAAGGAGAATCGATTCAGCACATATTGATTAGAAGCATGTGCTCCTTCATGGTCACCTTTATTTGCTTTTGAGATGTAGACTGCATGAAACTTGACTATCCCCCCAAAATCTAAATTCATCCTTTAGAGAGAAGGGCCATTTATAACAAGTGTCGAAAGATACTTTGAGTGCTTGTCGAGGTGTTCTGAGTACGTTCGCTATTCAGGTGTCCTGAATTACTAGGGTAATCATCTCTAGGTACTCTGGTAACATCTGTCCCCTGAGATGAGGGAATGAGACATTTTGTCAATAGCTGACATTATGTGGAAACACATTTGACCACCTCTGAAAATACTGAAGCCTTATTGAAACATGCCAGTGGCTCAGAGTTTCAGCACGCCAAATGGAGGCAGTTCGCAGCATATGTAAAGTGGGTGCCAAACGGCAAATCCTTTAAATCTTTTGACTAAGGAATAACTGGCGAGCTTGGCTAATAGTTCAAGTGCAACAACATGGCCAGCATGTTCACAATGCCCAGTTCCCTCATCTCAGGAAACTGAGGTTCCAAACATTTTAAACTGAGACAAAAACAAAATGTAAACAACAATAAATACACACAGGTGAAACAGAAGTGTGCTGACTGAAGTCTGTGTAAAAGCAGCCAGTGATGGGCAACAGGGCATGTAAACTGACTGTGAATGGAGCCGCTTCCATTTGGCACGATTAAACACTATCGCCCAGAGTGAAACACTGGTGTGATTCAATAAGGCTTTTTGGAGAAAGATGTTTTCCTCAGTGTCAGCTACTGAACTGAAATTGAAAGGGAATTGGTGGTTGCTAGGTGACTGGTTACTGGACCATGTCAGAAGAACCCATCCTCAACTCTCTATTATATCCGGGTCTTGGGACCCATATTCATGCCAAAAGAAAATATCCATAATCCTTCTTGATGCTGGGCATGAGTAACTACCATAGTTACTATAATAGTCTTAATTATAATGTTTAATTAAAAATGTAATATATTACATAATTGAATTCCCATAAAGCTTAATTGAAAACCCGGTTTCCTGGTTACGCATTTATGTGGAAATTTTCTACAGTCGCACGACAACAACCAATGCTCTCAGATGATAATGACGCTCCCGCCTACTATCGTTACAACACAATGTGAGATCCCTCTGCAATGAACTTTACTGTGAGATATGATTGTATGCGTGCTGCACTTACAAACTGGGTTTTGTTGGCAGGAGGGGCTTCTGTGATGGATTTGAGATCCTCCACAGTGATTCGTTCCATTTCCTGCAACGCAGCACCAGAGTACAACACCACATCTTTCACAAATATACTGATGGCCCTCAACATGAACGATACAAACAGGTGCATGTGGATGTAGTTTCTGGTGCAGTGAAGCCGCCTAGATGAATAAAACAGAAAGACAGAGAAATGTTGTCAAGCAGGTGATATTTTGTAATAAGGAGTAAAAAGTTTGAGGTATCAAGGTACATTATAATCCCAGACCAGAACATTGCAGATCAGCATGCAATAGCAGATACTTGGAGCTGTGTATGTATTTGTTTGGTTGCTCTCCAATGCCCTTTCACAGAGCCTAGAAGAACAATACTAATCTTAATTAGTACCAGATGAGTCTGGCGCTGACTGTAACACATTCTTTGGATTTAAAGGGTTCAGAAAACACAAATGTTGAAAATCTAGGGCTCAAAAAGTAAGCTATAAAACAAAATTGCATGCATGTGTTACCCAAATTCCCTTCAGTTTGTCTACACTCTCTCAGTTTGACTGGAGCAAGTCTATTGCTAGACATCTAAAAAAAAAAAATGTTGCAGTCTGATCTCATGAGAACTCATAAGTATTAAGTATAGGGCCCTATTTTAACGATCTGAAACGCAAGTGTCAAAGCGCAAAGCGCCAGTAACTTTGTGGGCGGATCCCGGCGCTGTTGCTATTTTCCCGGCGCAAATCTAAAAGGGGTTGGTCTGAAGTAGCTTCATTATTCATAGGTGTGGTTTGGGCGTAACGGGAAACAAACCAATAAGAGCTTTATATCACATTCCCTTTAAGAGCAATGTAAACGAGGTGCGCTTGTTCCATGGCGCAATACTATTATAACGGCGCATTTACCAGGCGCGCTTCAGAATCGGTTCACAGCCGAGGAGATCGATGTTCTCGTCAGGGCCGTAAAAGAAAGAGAAGTGACATTGGGGTTGGGACAAACCCACCCAAATTAGCTTCAGTTAAACATGCATATAATAATTTGGGTAAATGTGTAAGCTTTATGACTATTTTCCCCATCGTCATGGACACAACAATGATTTCCCTCGTGTTTTAATATTTTTCCTTATAATAATGTATCATTTGCAAAAAGTTAAATGCATCTGTGTTTCAAAATACAGCTGTCAATATGTCAAAAAAATTTACAAATCCATTATATTATAAATATATTTGTGTAGTTATATTTGACTATTATATAGATATGTTTGAGCCGGATTACTGCGGCAGAGCCGAGGACCAAGGCTGAGATGAAATGAAGGCGGAGCCTGGCAAAGCTGAAGGGGTGGAGGGATGAGACACTGCCGAAAGCCTGGAAGTCTATAGCGTAGGCAGAGCGACAACTGACTAGAGTGGAGCCCGAGGGACAAGAGAGCCCGGTGGAGCCGCGAGGACGAGGGTACCAGGTGGAGCTAAGGGGACAAGGAGTTAAGGTGGAGCTGGAGATCAGAAGACCGAGTTGCAGGACAGAGCCAATAGAGGAGGAACTGAGGGACTGAAGGGAGCAAGTGGAGGCGTGACAGAAGGACCAGCTGGCTTAGGTAGAGGAGGCGGGAGAGAGACGATGGGTCCATCACCGACGAAGGAGACATGGAGCTGAGCGGGACTAGTGGAGATGCAGGAGACTTGGCTTGGGAATAAGAGGGAACGAGGGAGTCCATTATATTGATCGTGCTCATAGGCAGTAAATGTACACCAGGGAAGGGGACATAGATGGAACTAAAATCCCCAACGACACGGCCATGAGTGCCGGCTCTCGCACCTGGTTGGACACGATGACTGGCTTGGTCTCCTAAGAGCCAGGGAAAGTCCTCCTCCACTTCACCCATGATGAAGGAGGAGCCACTTCTCAGGAGCATCAACTCGATGAAATCTATAAACTTCCCTTTAGAACAATTAACCGGCAGAGGGACTACAGTAGCTGTCTGTGGTGATCACTGAGACCAACCCCCCTTAGGGTAAACAGAACAGAACCAACATGAATGTATTGCAGATATCATTAATGTCATTAATGTACAACATAATTCGAGAATATAGTCTGATTCAAGGGGAATCAGAATACCAAATCCTGACTGACGAGAGGAGGAGCTGGGGAGGGAGGAGGGTAATCAGCTCCTGAGAAACACGATAGCTGTTGATAATACTGAAGGAGCTTATATATGAATGCTGTGATAGGCGTCGTAATCCTATTGGTAGACGTGGATCACCTGAGAGTCACTGATGTGAGCTTTTTGTTGAAAAGGTATTATTTACAAAGTTGTTGATAACATGTCAGTATTCATTGATGATATAATGGAGTGTATCACAATAGAATTATGTATTGAAAAAACGAAGAATGGCTTGGTTAGTTGTGTATATAGGAAACCAGGATCTAACATTAAAATATTTATAGAAAAAAATGGAAAACATGTTTAATAAAGTAAAGCATAAAATAAGCTATATCTGTGGGGATTTTAATATTGATTTATTAAACCCCAACAATCACAAATTGAGGGAAGAGTTTATTGAACATTGTATAGTTTGAGTCTTTTTCCAAGAATCACTAAACCAACTAGAATAACAGGTAATGGTGCCAGTCTGATAGATAATATCTTTACAAACAATGTTGAAAGTAATTCTTTAAGGGAATAATAATTAATGATATAAGTGAACACCTGCCAATCTTTGTGATTTATGACTGTACTATAGTAGAAAAAGAGAGTGCAACGAAATTAAATATAGGAGATTGAGAACTGAAGAAACTATATTTGCATTTAGAAAGGAATTAATTAAGTTCAATTGGAATGAAGTAATTAATGAAGCTGACCCTAATACTGCATATGCATTATTTTTAGACATATTCAAAACCATATTGCAGTAAAAGGAAATATTCAGAAAAACCTTGGATGTCTAAATCGATTCAAACTGCTTGTAAAAAAAAGAATACTCTTTATAGGAATTTTATAAAATATAGAACGAAAGAATTGGAGTTAAAATATAAGAAATATAAAAACAAATTAACTAACATAATGAGGGTATGTAAGAAGGATTATTAAAAAATATGAAAGGAATATGGAATACAATAAACACTATAATTAGAAAAGGACTTAATAAATGTAATTATCCGGAATATTTTAAGGACAATGACATACAGTTGACAAAAATGAATGTGGTGGTTGACAGATTCAATACATTTTTTGTAAATGTGGGCCCTAAACTGGCCAAAGATATAAAGCACACAGGGATGAAATACTCTGTGATGGATCAAGTGGATAGAAATCCACACTCATATTTTTTGGGAACTGTGGAAGGCAAGGAAATTATAGAGATCGTAAGTAAATGTATGAATAAAACGTCAAAAGAATGTGATGACATTGATATGTCACTAGTAAAAAAAGTAATTGATGGATTTGTAGATCCATTAACATACAGATATAATTTATCATTTAAAACAGGAGTATTTCCTGAAAAGATGAAGTTGGCAAAAATCATCCCATTGTACAAAGCAGGTGATTCACATGTTTTTAATAATTATAGACCGATATCCTTGCTTTCTCAGTTCTCAAAAATACTTGAAAAATTGTTTGTTAAAAGGCTAGATAATTTCATTGATAAAAACAACTTACTAACGGACAGTCAGTATGGATTTAGATCTGGTAGATCAACGTCTATGGCACTAATTGAGTTAGTAGACAGATTAACAAACTGTATTGAAAATAAAAAATATGCAGTAGGGATTTTCATTGATTTAAAAAAAAGCTTTTGATACTGTTGATCATGAAATTATGTTAAAAAGGAAAGGTATGGCATCAGAGGTGTGGGCTATAATTGGATAAAAATTATATGGAAAATAGGAGTCAGTTTGTACAAATGGGTAATCTCCGGTCAGTAAGCCTCAGCATTTCCTGTGGTGTCCCACAGGGGTCAGTTTTAGGCCCCAAACCGTTTATTCTTTATCTAAATTATATTTTCAAAGCATCAAATGTACTTAAATTTACTGTTTTTGCTGATACAAATGTTTTTTGTTGCGAGGACAATCTGCAACGGATGATGGAAGTGGTAACAATCGAAATGAAAAAATTAAAACTTTGGTTTGATTCAAATAAGTTTTTACTCAACTTGAACAAAACTAAATTTATGGTATTTGGGAATCGTAATATAAATACAGATGTTAGACTAGTAACTGATAACCAAATAATTGAAAGAGTTTATGAATGTAAATTTTTGGGTGTTGTACTTGACCATAAATTGTGCTGGAAGCCCCACAACAAAAATGTGTGCATGAAGATGGCCAGGATTATTGGTATATTGAGTAAAACCAGATACAGATATTACTATGTACTGCACACTTATTTTGCCATATATGTTATACTGTGTGGAAGTTTGGGGTAATACCTATAAAAGCAATTTAAAAAATATTTGCACACTACAAAAAAGAGCAATCAGGATAATAAATCATACTGGGTATTATGAGCGCACTAATCTTTTGTTTTTTTATTCACATTTGTTAAAATTTACGGACATTGTTACATTTAAAACTGCTCAATTTATGTTTAAGGCGAGACACTACAGGTGAATAGGGTTTAAAACATTTTAACTTACAGATATCACCATGAAACTTTACCAGTTGATTACTCACATGAATAGGAGAAAAAAATGTATTGCAAGTTTTTTGTAATTTTTTGTTTAAATATGCTAATCAGGCTATATCTAATTAAATATGCGTTAATTTGCCTATATTTTGAAGTGATGTTTTTTTGAAGATGAAAAAAACAAGGTTCAAAATTATTGTTGCATTTTGTTGATATATTCAATAAAAAGACATTTTCAGAGGGGATTATGAATATCTCCTTTTGTTACCCTGTAAATCAGAAAATACTGCCAATAGTCTTCAAAAATTGATTTCCACCCTATTTTTAGACATAAAATGTCATATAAATCAGGCCAAAAATGATATATCAACAAATCCCTCTGAAGAAACCTTCACAATATAGTTAGGAATAGGACTGTAAAGTTTGGTGTATGTAGGTGCTACTGAAGTGGAAAATCGTCACTAGGAGTGTGAGAAAAAACTCATTTTGAGAAAACGGCCTTTAAAGATTTGTATGGCAAAATTCCACTCATTTTTATTGAAAGCCATGAATTACAGACACAATATGCTTTAGGTCCAAGTAAAATCAATGTATCACACTGCTTAACATCCAAAACTCATCATTGCTTCATCCATCACTGATCATAACATCCAAAACAACACTTCAACACATCAAAACCACACATCAACAGTCCATCACACATGTGAATATGAATCTGCCTGAGGGACTCACAACCACTTGAGGATCCCACAATTACAGATTTGTTTAGTATTATATAGTAATTATATTATACAAAAACTGAAATGTGTTGTGTAATGTAATTGTTTTGTATATATAGCGTGTAAAGTATAGTATTATGTGATGCATGTATATAATGTCAGAGCGCATCACGTGATGATTCTGAACGAATCACGTTGTCAGAAATTGGCATCAGCCAATGAGATGCGCATTTCGAGTTAAATCGCCGGTTTTACTTTCAAGATTGGTTGCTGATAAACAGGAAATGATCATATTTGGATCAGATAGCATTGCAAAGGAGAGAGAGCTTTCTAACGGTGTGTGTGATGACAGGGTGCAGACAGCGATCGCGGAGCAGCAGGATGATTTAAAACGCCAACTTTTGATGAATTTATGCGAAATCTACACACGCAAACAGACAAAGTGTAGTAAAATAAAGACCTAAATGTGTATTTTGGACTTTTTTTCAGCACAAGTCTGAAAGAAGACATGTTATTGAAGACAAATAGTCCAAAATCTCAAAATTGACCAGTGAAAAAAAAAACGATGTTTTTGCCTGCCGTGTCTCGCCTTAAAGTCAAAGAAAATAATTTACCAGGTAACATAAGTGCAATGTTTAATGAAAGAGATGGGGGATATCATCTAAGAGGATATTGTCTGTTCAAACAACATAATAAAATAATAAAAAACATGTGTATATCAGTTTGTGGGGTAACCATATGGAATGGACTGGATAATGACATCAAACAGAGCCATAATATCATTCGGTTCAAAAATAGATTAAAGAAATCATTATTGGACCAATACAGATACGCATAGACTGAAACACAGGACTAAATCTGCTATGTGAAAGTATTGTGGTTAAGGTATTGTTGTGAGTTATGCAAGATCTGAGAAAAATGTATGCTGTAACTGCGTATTTATTTGCTTTGTAATATTATTATTTTTGTTAAATAGGGGCAGGTTTAAATAAGCTAATTGCTTCTGCCTGCTCCTTCTCAAACTAATTTTTATTTATTTATATATTTTTTTTGTTTATTGTGTATCTATGTTGATTGTTTGAGATAAATAATAAAGAAAGAAAGAAAGAAAGTATAGGCTTGTGTCAAATAATGGAATACCTTTCAAAACAAGTTAAATATAGCAGTCCAATGTGTGTAATAAATACATACATACACATAAATGTAAGTTGGCATTGAAATCTCATTGAATAAATATAATACAATGAATCTAATCATTTGATTCATAAACTCAGTGTTCAATAACCTAAAATGATGAGTAAACTTTTTATGTTTCATGCATAAATATGCTTACGTTTTAGATGCTACCAACATGTTCATCCTGTATGTTTCAGTATTTATGCAAATGATTAAAAACATACATGTGACATCAACTAAAGAGTAAAGGAATGTCTGCACCAAAATACCCCTTAATTCAACACAGACAGCAATCAATAGCAAACAAGAGCAACTCAAGAGAATGACAGCTCAATTTGTACTATAAGAGCACAATTTCACAATTGGTTTCAGAACCACCATTGGTCAATAATGATTGCGGGTGTTTGTTGCTTTGTTCCAACACCAGGCATTCATTGCAAATTGTGCACAAAGTTCAGTGATATTTTAAAGCTAAGATTACTGTTATGATTTTTGGAATGATTTACTGGATGTTTTGAGATGTTATTAGTCAGATATTCTGAAGGCTGGGTTCCAACGTTGAATTCTTATGATTTCTCCTTGACTGTATAGGGGTGTCGCAATATACCAGTGTAGATGAAGTATTAATATCATGTTAACACATATGATAATATATGTTGCTGATTTGGTGCAGATTTGGACCCTCTTTCACCACCGTACACAGATTAATGCTGTAAACACTACATGACTTTCACAGTCCTCAAACTGATGTTCTTTTCACAGTAAACAACTGCCTGTCTTTGCCGATGTCAGTCTCAGTCAGAACACTTTTTACACTACAGATCTTGGATCACAGACAGGACTGCATATTCAACCTGCTAAGCATTAACTCTTCTCTTAGACTGCATCTTTGATAATCATAACACAGCGATCGTCTCACCGATTTGCCTCTGATTTTGGGCTTTTGTCTGTGATCTCAATTATTGTAACTGTTGTTGAGCAGAAAATCAGGGCAGTTAGTTTGCTGAAGCCTTACATAGGAAACGTTGCATTAAGGTCTTAGTTGTGTTGATCAAGTTTAGTTATCATAGTGTTGGAATTTTTCCACAAAAAAATTCTATAGATAGTGAAAATTTTATTATTTTGGCCAAAATAATTGTGTAGTGATAGCTGTAGATGATTGTATATGGGTTTTTAAAAGATAATTCTAGTAGACATCACACACGTAAAAAAACACACATTTTTCTTAAGCAAAGAAACACTAGAAACATTTATACTGACTATAAATGGGCATTCCCATGCTCTTTATTTCTCTATTTTATTTTATTTTATTTTAAGTTTTATTCATTTTCATGATTTTTGGCATGATTATTTGGTGTGATATGATATATTGGTGATTGGTAACTTGAAAGTTCAAAAAAAGAATCATTTCAAATTGGTTTAAAAAAATGTCTAGACAAAAATTAAAGTTACTAAAATGCTCATAGAAAGCTACATCCAAAATGTAAATTAATAATAACTACAGAACATAAAATAATAATGCTAAAATTGAGGAACTTATTTCAGTCAACTAAAAAAGAAGAAGCCTATATTTTTGTTTGGAAATACATTTATTAAAATGTGATGTATATCTTTATTAAACCAAATTTTTTTTTTATAATTACCATCATGTAAACTTGACAAAGATTTGGCCAAAATACCATTGCAAAAACCATATAATTGATTATTGTCATTTCTTGTGAGATCAGGATCCATTCCTATTGTTGTTACTTCAGAGAATGTCTTTTCTTATTAAACAACACATCAGTCTCTTCTGCAGAAAGACATGTGAAATGTGAAACCTTTCGGGTTTGTTTTTGTCATTGCTCTGTCCTCTGGAGAGGTTTAGGAACGGCTTCCCTCCTCGTCATTAGAGTGAGCGCTGTTTAACCAGCGTCCCGATGGGAAGGATTGATCGGGAGGCTCGTGGGGAGCGTGTCTCAGACACAGGAGGTAATGTTGGAGAGTCACCGCGCCGCATGGCTGATGTCCTGGAGCCCGTACACCGGAGACCATGGAAAGACTGGCAGTGTTTCAGCAGGAGCCCAAACGAGCCCTTATTAAAGTCATTTTCCTGACCTGCATTTCCGGGTGCACAGGCCTCTTAAAAACACGGAGCACTGGAGCCGAGTCAAGCTAATCTGGTGCCTGTCAGCGGCTCGTTCCACACGCGGACCGGCCCTTTATTTGAATAAGCCCACTGGATAAATAACGAGAGGAACCTCTTTGCATTAATTAGTAATGAAAATGGAACGATTGAACGCTAAAGTCATAAATGCACTCATATGTCTTCATATTGAAAAAGAGCCAGCACACACACTGGGTGAACTATTAGATAAACATTCATTTGATGCAGTTCATTTGGAAAACCGATCGCTGAAGTCAAGTCAAACTGCAAAGTTTTAAAAGTATAATAGTCACTTTCTCCACACACTCAAAAACATGAACCCCTCAAAACCACATTCTAGAAACACGAGCAGAACATATTTCTGTGTAAATCATTTGTAAAGCCATTCATACACACACGTGACAGTTTCCGTAATGAATGATTTACACAAAAATGTGTTCTGCTCATGTCTCATGACAATGAAAGCGAGTCATTTTTTATATATTTAATGTGGAGTTGGTATGCGAAGTCATTCAAAGAGGACCTATGCTCTTTTACAAAGTCTTATTGTTTTTTTGCTCTACTGGAACAGGTTTTCCTGCTTGAATGTTGATTATTTTCCTCATATTCTCCATTGTTGCGGCTCCTCTCTTCCCAGTCTGTCAGTAACGCTCTGTTTACTTCCTGTATCTGTGAAGCCCCTCCTTCTGAAAAGCACACTGTGCTCTGATTGGTCGGCTGGATCAGTGTGTTTTGATTGGTCGAGCGCTTCGAGTGTGTTTGGGAAATGTCCCGCCCCTTCCCATAACCGCCAGTTTAACACACTACTAACTAACTCAACCAGGCCCCGCCCCTTTATTCTGCGCATGAATTATTATAATGAGGAATATTGTGACGTGTTCGTTCCCGGAAGAAACTCAAGACTACAATGGAGGCGTTTCAGGAGTTCAGAAACACTGACGCTGATATAGAGAAGAACTGGAGCTTTTTCATGATCAAACAACAACATTACACACTAAAGAAAGATGAACATGGAAAACTTTAACTTATTAAAAATATTTTGTCTCTCAAACCAGTATGCAGACATTCAGCATTGATGAATGTGTCTAAACGAACAATGTCTATAAAACTTGCATAGAGTAAATAAATATAATGTCAACAAAATGGGGCACATATTAGATTGTAGCCTAAGAGCACCTGCAGCGTGTGGATTCATTTATCACCTAATTGTTTCACAAATCAGGAGAAAATGAAAACTCAGCAATTGTTTGAAAAAATTATAATTTCTGGCCATAAATCTCTTGATTTTCTGAATAGACCATAGCTGTGTTACGTTCCCGGTGTTACATCTCACAGATATGCTGACATACTGTAAGCAAGAACTGTTTGGATCAAAGAGAAAGGTAAATTCATGTCACGATATTTCATATATACAGATCTTGCTTGATATGACGTTTTTGTTCAGACAATATCATACGAGAATCACACACACTTGTTTTCTGCACAGTCCCCAGAATGAGGAAAAGCCCCTTAAAATTGCTTTTGAAGATTCATCATTTGTTAAGGGTTTTGTGAATCCTAGGAGGGTTTTTCTCACCGGAAGTATCCGAGGATGACTGTCGCCACCATCAGTGATCCCAGAGAGATGGAGTAGCCCACCGTGTAGATCAGATACAGCCGGTCGAAAACCTCCTGAGGAGAAGACAGAGATAAAGCACTGGTGTTAAAGCAAGAAGAGTATGAGTGTATCATGCACACAATATTGAACATCTATATGGAAGAATGAAACAGATCACAATACAGCTAAAATACCAGTACATCCTCTTCGATACTGTTTATTTTCAGCTATGTGAATGTCTCAGTAGAGCATTATTTGTGTGCTCAGTACATTTTACTGTGGATTCTTCGGTAGACCAGTCGCAGTTTGATGCAGGCTTTACAAACAGACTGGTTACACTTTACAATAAGGTTCATTAGTTATCATTAGTTACTCAATTTGTTAATCTTTGTTAACGATACTCGGTTACTAACGTAACCTCGGTTCTCTCTAGAGAGGGAACGAGTATTGCGTAAGTTTAGCTTACGCTACGGGAAAGATTCATATTCTCGAGATACTGAAGCCAAAAAATTATCCTTAATTTTGTATAACTTGTCAACGCAGTGCAGCAGCTAGCAGACCTAGAGCAGGCCATCTCGCGTGCTCATTGGCTGCCCTGCGGGCAACTGCTGCAGCCTACCAGTGCGCCCGGCGTGACGTCACGCCCAATGAAGGGCGCCCACGCCTTTATAGCGTCACAGCCCACCAGATAGGCGTGGCTTAGCGTATAAAATAGGGGCTGTAGGCTGAATTCTCTGGTTTTTTGACGACTGAAGCGAAGTCGCTCGTGGCGTGAGCACGGCCGGTTACGCAATACTCGTTCCCTCTCTAGAGAGAACCGAGGTTACGTTAGTAACCGAGTATCGTTCTCTTACGAGAGGTTCTCTCGTATTGCGTAAGTTTAGCTTACGCTACGGGAACACTTTGTCAACGTCGTGCGCGCCAAGCATCCACATGAGACCCCGAGCTTAATGGGAACCCCATAAGTGGAAAAAATAAGGTGGCCAGCCACGCGGGCCATCACTTGTACATAAGCACACATAGGGAATACAGAGCAGCGCGCCGGTCTGTATAGGCACATGGCACATACCCTACTAGTGCAGCTCAACCAGGAGAGCTGAGTCATGAACGTGATCTGAGCAGGAGATCTGGGCAGAATACACCTCTTTTCAGACTGACAACAGTTTAGCCTGCAAGGCAGGAACTTCTAGGTTATAAAACCTGACAAAGGTAGACGGGGAGCTCCAGCCCGCCGCTACACATATGTCATGGATAGAAATTCCACTGGACCATGCCCACGACGAGGCCACGCCTCTCGTGGAATGAGCCCTGATGCCCAGAGGGCATTGCAGGCCTTTTGACGCGTAAGCTGCCGCTATAGCGTCCACTATCCATCTGGACAGGCTCTGTTTCGAGGAGGCAAGCCCCTTGGCGCGCCCACCAAACGAAACGAAAAGCTGTTCCGAACGCCTGAAGGAGGCGGAGCGCGTAATGTAAAACCTCAGCGCTCTGACAGGGCAGAGGAGATTCACATCACTTTCGCTGTCTAATGCTGGGAGAGCTGACAGCGAAATAACTTGCCCTCTGAATGGAGTGCCCATCACTTTAGGGACATAACCATGTCTAGGTCTGAGGATGACTTTAGAGTCATTTGGTCCGAACTCAAGACACGACGCGCTGACAGACAGCGCGTGCAGATCCCCTACACGTTTTACTGACGACAGTGCAGTCAGAAAAACGGCTTTTAGTGATAGATATTTCAACTCCACGGAGTCTAGTGGTTCAAATGGAAAAGCTTTCAGGGCCTCGAGGACCAGTGAAAGATCCCACATGGGAACCGACAGGGGGCGCGGCGGATTCATCCTTCTAGCTCCTCTAAGGAAGCGGATGACCAACTCATGTCTTCCCAGTGACTGGCCGTGCGTCGATTCCGCGAATGCTGCTACGGCCGCCACGTAAACTTTGAGCGTGGATGGGGATCTTCCCTTATCCAACAGCTCTTGTAGGAAAGTGAGCAGAAGCGCCACCCCGCATGTCCGCGGGTCCAGACCTCTGTCGGTGCACCATCCAGAGAACACCGACCATTTAGACGCGTAGAGCCTTCTCGTGGAAGGGGCTCTAGACTGCGTGATCGTGTTCATCACTCCTTCTGGCAGGGCAACGAGTAACCGTTGATCAACCATGCATGCAGAGACCAGCGTTCTGGATGGGGATGCCAGATCGTGCCGCGAGCTTGAGAGAGGAGATCTGCCCTCACCGGAATCGGCCACGGAGCTGTATGTGACAGCCGTGCCAGTTCCGGGAACCAAGTCTGATTCTCCCAACGTGGGGCTATGAGGATAACCGAGTGGCGCGTTTCCCTGATCCTCTTGATCACCTGTGGCAACAGAGAGACCGGAGGGAAAGCATATAGCGGGAGGCCAGGCCAAACCTGGGCCAGCGCGTCCTCGTCCTTCGAGAAGAACATCGGGCAATGAGCGTTGTCTTTTGACGCAAACAGGTTGACTTCCGCTCTGCCGAATAGGCGCCACAGTTTCTGGACCGTTTGGGGGTGCAGGGACCATTCCCCTCGGGGAACATTGTCCCTGGACAGTCTGTCTGGGCCGTCGTTCAAATGGCCAGGCACATGCGCCGCCCTCAGCGAGCGCAGGTTCGTCTGTGACCAAATAAGGAGGCGTTCCGTCAGATTGCAGAGATTTCTGGATCTGACACCGCCCTGACGGTTTACATAGGATACCACAGATGTGTTGTCCGAGCGGACAAGAACATGCTGGTCCTGTATAAACGGGAGGAAGCACTTCAGCGCGTTCTCGACCGCTATCATTTCCAGACAGTTTATGTGAAAACCCTTCTCCTGGTCTGACCACTGGCCAAAGGCCGGTCTGCCCTCGAACAGTGCGCCCCAACCCGAGTTGGACGCGTCTGTCGAGATGACCTTCCGATAAGAGATGGTTCCCATCATTACTCCATGCTGGTACCAATCGGCCACTAACCAGGGCTGCAGAGCTGTTATGCAGGTCTGAGTCACTCTGATTTTCTGGCCGCCAGACACCCAGGCTCGGCGAGGCGCGCGAGCGTTCAACCAGCGTTGGAGCGGGCGCATGCGCAGTAGGCCCAGCTGGAGCACCGCTGCAGCTGATGCAATACAGCCCAACATCCTTTGAAATGTTTTCAAAGGGAGAAAGCTGCCCTTCTGGAAAGATGCGGCTAGGTGGCGAACACGGCGCGCGCGCTGTGTCGATAAACGAGCCGTCATGGTCACCGAGTCCAGTTCTATTCCTAAAAAGGAAATTGACTGGCTGGGCAGTAATGAGCTCTTGGTCCAGTTGACCGTGAGACCCAAGCTTTCCAGATGACTGAGAAGCACTGTTCTGTGAGATAGTAGTTCTGTCTCTGACTGTGCCAATATCAGCCAATCGTCCAGATAGTTCATTATGCGCAGCCCCTGACTTCTCAGGGGGGCGAGCGCCGCGTCCATGCACTTTGTAAATGTACGGGGTGCTAGGGACAGGCCGAACGGCAGGAGGGTGTATTGATATGCCTGACCGTCGAAGGCGAATCTTAAAAATTGCCTGTGACGGGGTACTATCTGAATCTGAAAATAGGCATCCTTCAGATCTAGAGAAATAAACCAGTCCCTCGGGCGAACGTGCGCGAGGATTTTTCTGGTCGTAAGCATTTTGAACGGTCTTTTTACAAGCACTTTGTTCAAATATCTCAGATCTAGGATAGGTCTGAAGGCTCCGTCCTTCTTGGGTACGAGAAAATATCGGCTGTAAAAGCCTGACTCGCTCAGAGAAGGCGGCACCTTTTCTATAGCCCCTTTGCACAGCAGCTTTGCTATTTCTGCATGAAGTAGGTGTGCTACTTCCGCATTCACTATCGTCGCGGTCCGGGCTTGAAAGCGCGGAGGACGGCGAACGAATTGAAGTGCATAGCCCTGCTTTATTGTGCTCAACACCCATTCTGAAATCCCTGGGATAGTTTCCCACGCAGCTATGTGAGCCGCCAGGGGGCGAATGGCCTCCGGGTTCAGACCGCCGCCATTTGCGGGCTTGTGAAACTGAACCGGAGCCGAGAGCGCGGCGCGCGCGCTCTCGGTTCTGGGCAATGGCCGCTCGCTGACAGCCGAGACCGGCTGACTTATGTGAGATGTCCCGATCATAAGGGATGGGGAACATACTTTTGCCACACTTTGACGCGCGAGCAGCGCTCTGGGCGGGAGAGCTCTCTGTAAGCGTGAGCACGCTGTATCTGACGCCCCGATCATAGTAGATGGGGAGCGTTTTATTAACGCCCTGTGTTTCGTGAGAACACTTAAACGCACAGGCGGGACCGGCTCGTTGGCTGCTAGTTGAACCACTGCAGTAGCCTGTTCGAAGGGGACTGACAGGGAAATGAACTTTGACGGCGGTCCGGCCGCAGCGGGACACGCGCGTCTTTTCTCTCCCGCTGTTAGGAGGGCTTCGCGTGCTCAGACTTCAGCGTGAGCCTTTGCCGAGGCCCTCTGGGGGGCGGCGGTCTGCGACGGCTGTCTGAGCGCGATCTAGGGCGGCCGCCCTGACGTCGCTGCGAAGGCTGATGCTGAGGCTGTGCTGGACGCTGGGTGCTGGTTCGCACAGGAGGCTGGCTTTGTCTCTCGCGAGAGCGGCCTGTGGCGGAACTCGAGCGTCGCGGCAGGAAGAGGTTCATGGCCTGCGTGGTCTTTTGCACCATAGAGAAGCGGTCAACAATCCCGTTCACCGCTGGGCCGAAGAGACCAGTGGGGGAAAGCGGCGCGTTCAGAAAGGTGGCTCGCTCAGTTTCCCTCATATCCGCGAGCGTTAACCAGAGGTGCCTCTCCGTCACGGTTAACGCGGCCATGGCTCGTCCGATGGCCTGGGCTGCAGCTTTGGTGGCGCGGAGAGAAAGATCCGTCGCGCTTCTCAAATCCGTAACCGCAGCTGGGTCCCGGCCCTTCTCATCCCATTCACGGAGGAGGTCGGCTTGCAGGATCTGAAGCACAGCCATCGAGTGTAGAGCAGACGCGGCCTGGCCGGAGGCGGCATAAGCGCGGCCGACCAAGGCGGAAGTGGCTCTGCAGGCTTTAGACGGGAGGGCTGACCGTGACCGCCATCTCGCGGAGGGCGGGCAAAGGTGCACTGCGACCGCCTCTTCCACAGGGGGAATCGATGTGTACCCTTTCTCGGCGGCGCCATCCACTCGGGAGCGCGACGCGGAGGCCTGTGACTGAAGTCTAGCAGAAAAAGGTGAATTCCACGACTTCGTCAGCTCCGCATGAAGTTCCGGCAGGAATGGAGCGGGCCTGGTTTCTGAAACTGCGCGGCGGCGACTTGAAGGAAGCAGCCGTCGAGCCTGTTCGGCGCGGGTTCCTTCGGCAGCGACCACTCGAGCCCGAGACGGTCGACAGCTTGCGTCAGCAGGCGCATAAGTTCTGCGTCAGCTCCAGCGCGGGTACGGGCGGATTCCTGGATTGACGAGGAGGCGGAGTGAAGCGACCATTCCTCGCTGTCTGATGCCAGGATAGAGCAGCAGTCTTTTGTGGCGTGTCCCACGGACTCATCCTCCGAAGTGACGGCAGTGAGGCTCGCAAGCGGCAGCTGCGCGTCAGTGTGGAGAGGTGGGGAAGGCGAGAGCGAGGCTCGAGGGAGGTTCTCCGGCGAGCACGTCGCTGTGGCCACAAGTTCCGGCTGTCTCAGGGAACGGCGCTTCTTTCTGCGCGGTCCCACAGGGGGCGGAGTGACTGCTGTGGTGTTGAACGCTTCGAGTCGAGCCCGTAGGGTCGACAGCGGAAGCTCCTCACAGAGCTCGCAGCCCCCGGACGCGAGGGCGAGCTCTGCATGTTCCAGGCCCAGGCAGAGAGCGCAGATCAGGTGGCGGTCTCCGGCGCTGAGCGGGGCTTTACACGAGCCGCAGGAAGTGCGAGGCATCTTTAAAAAGACGCTCGCTGCTCTTTTAGAATGATTTGCAAAAAGGATACGTCGCCGGATAGCGTAGCTCGCACGGATGGCTGAAGGTGGCGAAGACGGCCGGCTTCCTCAGCGCTGTCCTAAGCTGGCTGTTCGCTGTTCGACGGCGGCGGTGGCTTCTCTCAAATCCAGCGATGCGAAGAGCTCGCTGAAGAGTCGAAAAATCAGAGAATTCAGCCTACAGCCCCTATTTTATACGCTAAGCCACGCCTATCTGGTGGGCTGTGACGCTATAAAGGCGCGGGCGCCCTTCATTGGGCGTGACGTCACGCCGGGCACACTGGTAGGCTGCAGCAGTTGCCCGCAGGGCAGCCAATGAGCACGCGAGATGGCCTGCTCTAGGTCTGCTAGCTGCTGCACTGCGTTGACAAGTTATACAAAATTAAGGATAATTTTTTGGCTTCAGTATCTCGAGAAGATGAATCGTTCCCGTAGCGTAAGCTAAACTTACGCAATACGAGAGAACCTCTCGTAAGAGAACGTTAGTTAATAAAAATCTAGCTGTTCATTGTTTGTTCATGTTAGCTCACAGTGCATTAACTAATGTTAACTAATGAACCTTATTGTAAAGTGTTACCAACAGCATTTTAAGGCAAGATATGAACCTGACAGTAACGCAGCAACATGTGAGTAACAGTGTTAAGTGTAATGCCTGAGGAGTTAGTCAGTCCCTCCAGGATTTCACGATTTTTTTATGTGATTTTTGCGATCAAAATGACTGATTTTGTGGTGGTAATTTCCAGAAATTTGTGAAAAAATTTGCGATTTTTATATTTTATAATTAGGACATCACATTTACCATAATAGTATTATGTCAGATGCACAATAGTCATACATGACACACATCACACAAAAAAATGCATAAAGCTTGTTTATTTGGTCTAATCAAATTCTTTTTTTAAAATTGTGCTGTAGCCTTTTGTTGTTGCTTGATTAACATTAACAACAGCAGGTAAATTAGGTTACTGTCACTTTAAGACCTACTGCAGTAATGACAAACGTCCCAATCAGTTATTACTGATTGTTTTACGTAAATACTTGCCTAGATTAATATTTTGAAGTAATTGTAGCTATGTGTATTTGTTCAAGCGCTATAAAGAAAATTTAATATTCTAACTAGGCCGACAGGCGGTGACACGCAGGCAGTCATTCAGTCAGTCACACACACACACACACAAACACACACACACACACACACACACACACACACACACACACACACACACACACACACACACACACACACACACACACACACACACACACACACACACACACAAACACACACACACACACACACTTGCAGTCAGAGACAGACTGTCACTCGACTGGCTGAAATTAGTTCTCTTTCACGGTATACTGCGCTTTTATTAATTCTTTTTAGTACCATCGAGCATATCATATTTTTTGTTATGTCATTCTATCATGTTAAACGCGTTAATAAGTTTGCCATACTGCCGAATGAAAACCTCGGCGCTTATGTGAGAGGGCAGGAGAGACGCATTTTCTGTTGCCATGTTTCTGACAGACCGCTCACAGACATCATGCGTGCGCAACATCTGTACCCATGTAAAAATGCATTGAAACTTTAATTAACTAAAGATATTTCAATTGGGTGATTATAATTTAATGTTTTGTGAGGTCTTTTTTAGAATTTTTGTTGATTTTGCGTTGTATTCAGCGATCGCAGAATCGTAAAAAACTGGAGGGACTGGTTAGTTAGCAGTGTGTTGAAAACATCCAAGACAGACGTTCAGTCTGACGTTCTTCATCACACAATCGCTTATTGCGCTTATTAATGTGTCAGTAAATCAACCATTCACTAAAGGCTCAACCACACATTGTTCATCTTGGCAGCATGATCAATCATCATTTATTTATATTTTGATTGAATGTTTTACGGAAAGCAAGCAAATAATGCTCTTTATAATCACTGAAGTATAGCAGAGAGCGTGTACACTAGACTCTTCCCTGCAAAGGCCTCAACAAAAGCTTCTTCCTCTCAACAGATTTAAGGTTATCAAAATGATTCCCGTCCAAATGGATCCGCGGAAACGACTAGAAACGACTGTATTATGCAGGCCAGATAAGTCATCTGGAGATGTCACTTTGTAAAGAAAGACTGCACGCCCGCGCACATACGCATGCCTATAGACTAAACATGTAATATGTGCATGTGCACGCCGTCACCGGTTTCACACATTCACGTTTTTTGACGTTAACACAGAGATTATAATGGTATCGCTTTCAAAACCTGTTTCAAAAAACTTGCACTTTGAACCCTATTTGAAAGTTTGAGTTCTCAGGACACCGAAATGCCATTGTCTTGTAAATGAACGGGCAGAAAAAGTTTTCTGATTTCAGTTGGAAACGGTGTGGCTTTGCACAATGAAGTTGTCTTCACTGCATAATGAATCTCTTATTTACACCATGTTTGCATGCGTTAGTTATGATGAAAGCACTCGTGAAAGTTGCAATGGTGAGATCCTTGCATTTGTGTTAATCTACAAGGCAAATTATCTTCAACATTTCCTTACACTAGTTCAAAGTCTGGAACCATTTCATTTGTTCTTCATCTCAACTCAGTATATTATGACCTTGTCTGAAACAATCCCACAGTTTCTTTATGCATTTACTATTTACACCACATGAAAATCATGTCAACAGTGTGTGATTTCTGTTTGGGCTTAAACTCAAAGCTCAAGCATTTGCATCTTCTGCTGTGTTGAAGCGATTGAATCTGTGCCCGCGGCAGTTTTCCCGTCAAAAACACAACTGTTTATTTGGAGAGCAAGCTGACACCCTGTGACTAAGGTGTCTGCTCAATGGCTTATGTGAAAACAGTTTGTCTTGAAGTTCAGAGGCCTTACAAAAGCCAGATTACTTCAGGCTGCAGTCAGTGGAGTGACTTCACATCGCGACCGCACTAACTGAGCTGCGCATGCATTAGAGAGAGCCATCCGGCTGAGATCTGCCAGCTGCTAATACTTAGCATGAGTGGTGATGGCCAAACCCAGCGCTGCTCCAAAGCATTTCATTTGCATGGATGGATTTTTCATCAACTTCAGAAGTGGCTCTCAGGACTTCATCAGATGCCTATTCGAAGCAAATTGGCATGACCTCAAAATATAGATCTCCAATCTCAATGTCACAGTTCAAAGGAAGATATCTTCCAAAAAAGTGGCAAAAAATAAAAAAATGGGAACCATAATTGAAGATTTGAACATTTCAGTGCAGTGAGCATCCATTTATCCGAGAAGAACGCTAATCTAGAAGGCCAATTATACCTTTGTGACAGATTTATTATGAATATGAATTAATTGACGTGTTAATGAGTGAACAAATGAGACATGAGCAACATGTGTCAACTGTAAATGTCTGAACTGAACTTTGGTAAATTACCTTAATGATCCACTTGATCAAGACATTCACATAATCTTATCTCATTTTGATCTATTCATGTAAATTTGTGGAACTAAAACAAATCAGAATGCCTTGAGATAAGTGGTGTGAGTGTAAAAGATGTCAGCTTGCAGAGATTGTGTGGTTATAATGTGGTAGATATATCTGCAAAGCTATCACAGAGCAAAGCAGTACTTATTATAATTAAATGCAAGAGCGAAATTATATGGCGCAGGAAGTGACCCAAACAAGACAATACAATGAAGAGCTTGCTATTAACTCTTTCCCAGCCACAGCCACAGCCAGCGTTTTGATCATTTTCACAAAGAATGTAATGGCCCACAGAATATTTTGTTGTTTGAATACATGAACATGCAATATATCAAAAGAAAGAACAAAGCCTCTTCTTTTAATTTTAATTTTATTTTTATTTTAGCTTAATTCATTTATTTTTTATCATGATTATGGATAAGTATCGTAAAAAAAAAAAACACCCCCCCCCCAAAGACTAGAATGTGCATTAGCAATGCTTTTATCGCTTATTTCTGCTCCTTTTTTTTTTGCATGCGTTTTGATCTGGAAATCAAAACATGTGTAATAGCGCCCCCTACCGTATAACAGTGATAACGCGGAGAGTTGGAAATTTCCGTCAATGGCGGAGAAAGAGTTAAGCAGTATTTTTTTAAAGTTCAGTACAACTCAAAGTGCACTTTACAGCCTTCCGCATTAACCCAGATTTTTATTTTAGTAAAATGAAAAGTACTTTCATTTGTAAACAAATTAACTGGATTATCCAATAACAGTCATTACCACATGGATATTTACCATGCAAACCATTTTTGCTGCATTTTTAGCAAACTATGTTGTGGTATATACTTTTAAGGTCCTTGCACAAGATATACCTTTAAGGTCCTTCTGAAAAAATAAATATGACCTCAAGTTGATTTCGATTTTCTGCGTTTTTCGCATCCATAGCAAGCATTTTCAGAGGTGTTTTGATAATTCAGAGACACCAAATGACGAATACAAAAAACGCAAACAAAAATTTAGAGGTTCAACAAGTTTTGTTGAACTACATTAATTGATTAAATTCACTTCTTCTCTGCACTGGAATACTCCATCCACTCAGAGTTGAGTTTATGTGCATTCCTCATCTAAATGGTAAATATTTCTGCCAGCAGCTCAACTTTTCACCGGTCTACACCAAAATGAAAAGCACACAGATGAGAGAAATGAATCTAAACAAAGCTAAACAAACAAAAGACTTCAGTGTTAACATTGATGACTAATGAACTGTGTCCACACACTGTGGTTAGACTCTTAAAGCAATATGGAAAAAAGTCATTTCCTCTCATGCTGTTCCAAGCTATATTCCATGTCTTCTAAAGCCATGATAACCATGTGTGAGGAACAAATCAAAATGCAAACAGATTCACTAAACAGCTGCATCAATATTGCACATGGTATGTCAACACAAATACCAGCGTCTTATTCATTAACCACAGTGCTGAAATTATGCTGCGTATTCAATATTAAAATCAAGACACTGACATTCCCCTCTGTGCAGACATGCCTCATTATAGACTGCGCTTCATTCACACACAAAAATAGCCTGCCGCAATATGTATGAGTATGTGTATGTGTGTACGTCTCATGCAACTACTGCCAAATGAAGTAGTATATGAAAGTAGCCTAGACTTTAAACAATGAAGAAAATGTTTGCTGCTTGTTCACTTTACTTAAAATGATCCAAAGCAACACAATTGCTCAACATTAGCCGCGTTTCCATTACCCTTCAAATAGCGCAAATTGAAATTGCGAATTGAAAATAAGCCCAATGGAAACAATTCGCAATTTGAAAAAGGAATGTATCACAAAACTGCAATGGAAACAGTTTTTGCACATTTACAGGTCGCGTGATGTACTTCACAGTCGATCATTCTTTAAAGACGATGCTGTATGTCTGGACAGGAGACACAGTTCTCTATTAAACTCATAAAAGACAAAAGAATTACGGGAAAACTGGATCCTAAACAACAAAGAAATGCCATATTCATCCAGACTTTAGAGCAGATTTGAGGGGGAAACACCCAGAAACTCCTCATATGAGCCGCTCACAAGCTTTTCTTGCCATTAATGCCTGGATACACGCCTACGTCTCCTTCCGTTAACAATAATGGCCAGAGCGTTTGGCTGGGATATATGTAAACCCACCAACATCCGTTGCCATGATTTTTGGAACGATTATCGCGAGAGGAAAAAATTAAGTTTTACTCGCATAACATCGGTTAATGGAAACGCCTCCATTTCGCAATAGTTTTTTATCGACATTTAAAAAATATCTCAAAAGTTTTGTGCAAAATCTGAATTGGAAATGTAGCTATTGTCACAACTTAATTGCATTGTGTTCAATCCAATTATATATATGTAAAATTCCCTTATTATTTCTGTAGATACGTGGTTACCCAGACAGCAACATAGTGTCGGCCCAGATCCGGTCCACATCTGGTACGTGTGGATTCAGCGGTTCTGGGTCGACACTATGTTGTTGTCTGGGTATTATTGTGCTGAATTGTCAGCCTACCTGACTGAACACTATAGTGTGTGTTGCTTCACTCAATATACTGCAGCTGTGCTAATGCTGCAGAATACTGAAAGATATACACTGGATTATACTAGAATCAACTCAATATAAATGAGCTGATCTAACTAAAAACAGTGACTAAGTTAAGCTAATGTTAAAATGTCCTAAATACACAACAAAACAAACCTATAGAATCTAATCAAAGTGACAGCTCGCACATGTTACAGACACATTAGGAAACATCTACCTAATACATTACACAACTGATTACTTATATCCACATATCTGAAATGCTTGAGAGCTTAGCTGACGACAGCAACTGTAAGGTCAACGCTCTTACCCTCTCTTGGTTCTGGTTGTAATGGGTGAGGAATTTGGCACACTCGCTGTAGTTAGCCCAGGTTTTGTTGTTATTTGAAGCCAGTTCCCAGGTCCCGTTGAAGTCACAGCGCCGGTAGGCATGTCCTGGAGACACAGCACAAACACCCTCTAGTCGTGTCTTCCGGACATTCACACATTGATTTACTCAGTCAGACTGACAGAATAGAGCTATAGAGCTCCTATTAGCATCAAACAGTGGTACAAATATGGATTAAGTTATCGATTAAAGGAATACAATAAAAAAACAACCGTAACTGTGCACATATTTTAACAAGATGTCCAATTAGTGCTTTCGTATGCAGGTCTCTAGCTAGTGTGATTAATGCATCTCTAAAGCACCGGTGTAAATACTATTCTGCAAGTTAATCTGCTCGAAATGTAAAATAAGTATTTGATGTCCCCAGAGTGTGTATGTGAAGTTTTAGCTCAAAATACCCCACAAATATTTTTATATAGAATGTTAAAATTGCCACTTTTTGAGGGTGAGCAAAAACGCACCAATTTAGTGTCTGTCCCTTTAAATGCAAATTAGCTGCTGATCCCGGCGCAGGGGGCGGAGCTTCAAGAGCTCGCGTCCTTTTACCTCACACAGACATGCACTGAACATTTCAATAACTTTTAGCCTTTTATGTTCAAACCGGAGTCAGAAAGATGGAGAGACTCAAGAAGAAGTGACAACTGTAGAAGCAACAAGACATTTCTGAATGGTTAGTTGGTGAATTTATGAAGCTGATGTGGATTTATCTTAGTTATCTTAGTCATTGATTAGCATATTCTGTCATGATAATCTATAAATTGCGTTCCCAGGGGCGGGGTTTATGTAAATTTTAGGGTTTGTGATGTCACTAACCCGGGAGGAAGCTTGTGTTTGTTGCAGTCATTAAAAATAAATTTCTTTAAAAGAAAATATCTCCCTTTGCATTGAACTCTGAGCGTCGTAACTTTGCAGATGTTGTTTATGCTCAAACAGCAACATTACACACTAACTAAAGTTAGAAAGGTGGAAAAACATAATAGGACCCCTTTAATGCAAATAATATACAATACAAATCTAGTTCACAACATTCATGGCATGTTGTGTACGTAGTTTTACACTGAAAGAACGCAAAGAAGAAAGATTTTTCATCAGTTTTATTAATAATATCGGTAACACTTTACAATAAGGTTCATTAGTTAACATGAACTAATAATGAACAATACTTCAACAGCATTTATTAATCTTAGTTAGTATTAATTTCAAAATTTACTATTAGATTAAAATCAAAGGTTGTATAGGTTAACATTAATTAATGCACTGTGAACTAACATGAACAAACAATGAACAGCTGTATTTCTATTAACCAACATTAGCAAAGATTAACAAATACTGTTTAAATGTATTGCTCATTGTTAGTCAATGTTAGTTAATACATTAACTAATTTTAACTAATGAACTTTATTGTAAAGTGTTACCATAATATCTAAACAACATCACATGCTGATAAACAGCTTTCATCTACAAATATCTAATGCTAAAATCATGAATAAAATCACAGGGACGTGAGTGATGATGTAAACGAATCTCTGAATCAGATTCCTCTCATTCTTCAGATTTCGGAAATGATGCTTTGAAACAAAGAGTGTGAACTGATTCAAGGAAACGCATGAACTCACCAACAGCCCTCCACTGTGAAGAAAGATTTATTGAAGTTGTACATAAAATAAAGATTATTGTAGAATGTTTTTCAAGAAACTACTCTTTTTCTACTTCAAAATGTCCTGTTTAATCCAATATGTGTCTTTGAAACTGCAGTTTCTGAGTGAAAAGGGTCACACAGTAAATCCTACACCAGATTTGTCTGATTGACTCACTCCAACACTGCTGAATAAAACACGATTCTAGTGCTCAGTAAAGTCTGGAAAGCCTGCACGGTTTATATTGTTCTCTCCCTCGGATTATTTGCTGAAGTTATTCTTATATTTTTGGTCATTTTCTGCTAAAAGAATAAATGTAAATGTAATGAAGTTAGGATTCACGCTGCTAGTTCTCAGCTCCCCGTCCAGGTACACAATACATTTTCTTTATGAAAACGCACCTCGAGTGTAAAATATATGGACATATTTAGGAATGTTTTTCTGGAAGACGTGAGAAGAATTGTGAGCGTTCTGTAAGAGGAGAAAAGCACAGATAACATTATACATTATTAAAATCAAAGGTTGTATTTGTTAACATTAGTTGATGCACTGTGAACTAACATGAACTAACAATGAACAGCTGGATTTTATTAACTAACATTAACAAATACTGTAACAAATAGATTTCTCAAGATTGGTTCATGTTAGTAAATACAATAGCTAATGTTAACTAATACCTTATTGTCAAGTGTTACCATTCTTTGCTGACGTTATTTATTTGTCACTTTGGCACTTTCTGCTAAAAGTTCTCAGGACATATTTGGGAATGTTTGTCTGGAAGACGTGACTAGAGTTGTGAGCGTTGTGTAAGAGGAGAAGAGCACAGATTCTGCGGGTCATCTATTATTGTCATGTGGTGTCAGGTAAGCACAGGTCGGCGGCTGCGAGCTCACCTTTGTGGTTGAAGTCATATATGTAGACCGGGCAGGCAGTGGACACCATCCTCCCAGGAAGACCCTCGGGCCAGCACACGATACCATCCCACTCCGGCGAGCACAAACCCTCTACAACACAGAGAGGATTGACATTTAGATGGACTGAACTCTTCTCCAGCAATACACCAGTAACCTGAGCGCAGACTTAGGGCCTGTTTACACCTGGCCACTTCATGCGTTTTCTCAGATCGGATAGCTATCTGATTTATCACAATTATTACATTTACACCTGGCCACTTCATGCGTTTTCTCAGATCGGATAGCTATCTGATTTATCACAATTATTACATTTAAACCTGGCCACTTCATGCGTTTTCTCAAAACGTACATAAATCCGATCTCCTATTCCCGCTATATAAATATAAATATAAATCCGATCTCCTATTCCCGCTATATGCAGATTTAATGGAGTTCAGGTCACCGAAAGCAACAGATATGAGCTGCATTTTATTGATCATCAGCTAAAATCAAAATCAAAGATCGCAATAGGAGAGAGAGCGGCAACAGCCCTGGTGAGATCATTCCGTTTCTTTACTTTTAATGAAGATGATTGTGTGTTAAGCGTCTGCGACTTTCACTGTGATTTGCGATAGTTTGCGCGTCGGCTTGATGAATAGATGCTCATCTGCGGTGATGCGTGTTGAAGTAGCGTCGTCATATCTGGCTATAACATGACATATAGCCTATAACACGCTCTCACGTTTATTTTTAGCATTTTTGGGAGGAGTAAAATTGACATGTGGTTTCAACAACCAGATGCATTTACACTTGTGCAGTTTCATCTGTAATCCCAGATCTCCGCCTGATGTGGTTTGAGCGATCGGATTCAAACCCGTCTCGAATGCGTTTCGGAGGGCATTTACACCTGCTCTTTTCCCGATCGGATAGCTATCCCATCACAGAAAACGCATGAAGTGGCCAGGTGTAAACAGCCCCATATAGAGGAGGATGAGGACACATGTAGAGTTGCTCTTCCTGAAGGGCAATCTTTACTTCTCTATCTGCTCAAGTGTCAAACACTGACAATGAACCGCTGTCTTTCGTTCAATGCACTGCTGTCTTGTCTGCCCTTTACGTGCATGTACTTTTGTAGACTGAAGTCCACCCTAAATGACATTTATAATCTATTTTACTTCAGTAATCTGATGCACAAACCCATGCTATGTGGATTACGAGTGAAAAGGAAGCAGATGAGAAGGATAATAAAATGTAAAGTTTTGGTAAAACGCAGCACAGTTCGACCACACGAGACGATGAAAGCTATTTAGCGTCGTCCACTTGTGATCAGATCAACAAAACCGCATCTTAATATCAGGTGTAAACAGGGCCTAGAGACTTTCAGGAGCGAAACGCCTTGCACACAACCATGACCATGACACATCTGTCTTCAGAAGTCCTACAGTATACTTATTCCTGCATGTCATTACATTATACATTCACTATATTTGGTTACAATTCATTGTAAGGTCTCTTTGTTAAAGAGTTCTACATTTAAGTACTGAGTAATATTAATTAACTACATGTACTTAGGTTTAGTTGCATGTAATTACTACAGTAACTACATGTAACAATGACACTGTAAAATTAAGTGTTACCTGACTTTATATCTACTTGTAATTAGATATGTAATAATCCTATTAGACCATATCCCAACATCAATAGCAGCAAATATGAATCAGAATTGTGTAAGTACACTATAAGTTCAGTTTAGTTCTATTACGTCAGTGTATATTAGTCAATCATTTTATCCTTTAAAACTCATCTTTGATCACCAAAATGACATTGATTTTTACTTTACCCGAGTGTCACAATATCATCTATAGCACATGTGACACCATCTTTAAAACTGGAACATAAATCTCTTTCGTTTGCTTAAAAATACACAGCAAACTTTCATCATCCTTTTTTCTTTGTTTTACGACGTGCTATAACTTCCCACGTCAGGCCAAACTGACACCCAAGCACACAGCAGCTTCTGTTCCCGCACTACACACACTGCTTCATGTCCTTCGCCTCTGTGAGAATGAAGCCGAGAAGACCACCCACAATATTTCAAAGTCTGTTCTTGAATGCAAGAATGAAAAATGTTTCCACGTTTGACAAAGAACCGAAACATCTGGAAATACATCAATGACAAAATCTTGAATGAGTCTGAATGACTGAAGATGACACATTTATATGCACTTTAAATGCTTTTAATAGTAGCTGTTCTGTTGTAGGATTCAGACCTCTGGTAAAGTCAAGGGTGCACAAACTTTGGACTGTCCCAGCTGGGTATGACCCTTGACCCCTGTGTGAACTGGCCACTTATTTACGACCCTTGCCTGATTCACAGACCTAGCTTATATTATTACAAAAGAAGCTTGTGTTTTTCTATGCATCTAGGCTACTAAATACGCTGGCCCAGTAGTGCACAACACAACGAAATTTAAAAAGCAAACATAAGTTCACAACACAACGAAATTAAGCCACAACACAACTAAATGAATGCACAACACAACGGAAAATGTACAACACAACAGAAATGAGCCACAACACAACGAAAAAAAAGTTGCAACACAACGGAAATGCTCCCGACCACTAGAGGGCTCTCTGATAAAGTTAGTTTTCCATGCCACTGTTCTCTAGAGTCAGCAGTCTTAAAAATATATCAACACCACAAATAGTTTTAACAGTATGTAGCTAACCATTGTGTATCGACATTTATTAATTCAAAACCACCAACGTGCACTAAAGCTGCACACTCTAGATGCTTGACGCGCTACCACAGCACGTGATCATTAGGGAACGTCTGCCAATTCCTCCAAGATGTTAAAACGTATAATTTGTATTAATTAAAAATACTTTTAACATTCAAAAACAGACATGTTCAAAATCCAAAGCTTGATTGTATTGGTAGTAGACTTACTACAGGTGACTTTTTTCTAATACCTCCCTTCACGTATTTACAGTAAACACTTATTTTTCAGGAAATGTCTGTAAAAGTTTCATTTTTCTTTTATCATGTTTCAAAGGTTGTAGTTCCTAATAACCAGAATGACTTACAACAGGTGAAATTGTGCCAATACCTTCCTGTAATTCTGCAATTCACCAAATGGTTTTTATTTTTATTTATCAAATTATATTATAATAAATTATACGTTTTCACCACTTGGTGGATTTGCCAGACGTTCCCTTAGGGATCATGACATTTCTGCGTGTCAAAGCATTCTCGAGTATAAATACGCAGCTATAACTCATGTAGGTGATTCTGAAGTAATATTTTATGTCGATATACAATAGTTAAATACTGTTAAAACTAATCGTGGTATTGATATATTGAGACTGCTGACTCTATAGAACAGTGGCATTTAAAACTAACTTTATTGCGCTACGAGAGCCCTCTAGTGGTCGGGAGCATTTCCGTTGTGTTGCGGCTTTATTTCGTTGTGTTGTACATTTTCCGTTGTTTTGCGGCTCATTTCTGTTGTGTTGTGAACTTATGTTTGCTTTTTAAATTTCGTTGTGTTGTGCACTACTGGGCCACCGTAAGTAAACTTTACAGCCCCGTCCTTGCTGGAAATTAGCGTGTCACATTGTTTACATGCTTTGCTGTCATAAAAAATTACTTGAATATAATATATTTGCAGTTGCAATAGTTTTAGGGTTCATAATGAATATTTAAGAGATGTAAATGTTCCTACCAGAACAAGGTGACACCAATGTTTCCTGAAGAGACAGTCTTTCACTGAAGCTATGCTATTGCATGATTGAATTCATTGTCTTTTACCAAATTCACAAAAACGCAATATTATCATTCAACAGTTTCGTTATTCTCAATCTTCATGAGCAACAACACCATTCTTCCATTAGCATTTCTGAGAAACTAACTTTAAACCCAAACTTGGATCTTTTCACTCTACACATTACTTACTATAACAGGTGGTAAAATGCCCTTTTCACAAGATGTAAAATAAATCTCTGATGTCCCCAGAGTGTGTGTGTGAAGTTTTAGCACAAAATACCCCACAGATATTTTGTATAGCATGTTAAAGTTGTCACTTTTTGAAGGTGAGCAAAAACGCACCGTTTTGTGCCTGGCCCTTTAAATGCAAATGAGCTGCCTCAGAGGGCGGGGTTTCAAGAGCTTGTGTGTGTGTTAGCAGAGCGATTACCTCACGCAGACACACTAAAATGACAGAAACTGTTCTGCCTTTAATGTTAAAACAGAGTCAGACAAAGATGGAGAGAACCAACTGAATGGTTAGTTGATGAATTTATGTTGCTGATGTGGAGTTAACTATCTTCAATTAGCATATTCCGTCATGATAATCTATAAATCGCTTGTATAGGAACTGTTGTGAGATGCACACAGAGTGACTTTTTATTGCATGTGAAAAGAAGGATGCTAAAGTTTAAGTTGACTCACAAATACACTCTTATACAACAACTTTTCCTCTTCTCAACATGGACTGCGTGTCCCGGGGGCGGGGTTTATGTACATTTTAGAGTTGCTGATGTCACTAACCCGGGAGGAATGTCGTGTAGTCCCTACCAGCCGTTTTTTGTAGTCCTTTTCTTTAAAAGCAAATATCTCCCTTTGCTTTGAACTTTGAGCGTTGTAACTTTGCAGATGTTGTTTATGCTCAAACAGCAACATTACACACAAGCTAAAGTTAGAAAAGTGAAATCATAATCAACCACCCCTTTAATATTCTCCATTAGTATATTACTGATATTGTTTCTCATGCATGATCGAGCTCCTAGACTTCTATAAATAACTTCATGTGTACTTACCGCATACGCAATAACTTAAGGCATATTTATTTACAGGCACAATGACTCACACCAGCTTGTTATATGCTCCATTTGAACATAAATGTTAATCTTCTATAATATCTATTTAACTCATTACTCTCTATAGCATGCAACGTCAACTGGCGGCCCGCGTGCCAAATCCGGCCCGCCAGAGATTTCCATCCGGCCCCCAGAATAATACTGAATTCAGGAATAGCATTGTAGGAGGAAAAAGTATGTTTCCATATTTATTTATTTTTAATTCTAATGAAGAAAAAAAAACGCCTTCTGAAAAGCTTGTGCCATAGCCTAATCAAGAATGACGATAAACGCATTGCTCTCATTGAACATCTTTTATTGTTTCACGTGCTCATTTTTTCACAAATGTCAAAATTTTCCTCGCCTGGGATTTGCGCACAATTGCGGTGTCTCAATAACAACCATCAACATAACAGAGAAGAACATGCAATTGCAAGCCTTGCACATCAGCAAATAGTTCTAATGACAAATAAAAGCGACAGGCCTCAGTTATTAGAAATGTTACTATTTACATACAATTAAAGTAGCCTGTGATCCAACAAATAACCACAAAAGTAAAACCGAGAAAATCTCAGACTAAAATACTTACATTTGCTTAATGGGAGAAGTTACATTTCCCCTCCGACACCATCTTTTTGACATCGGGCTTGACAGCTGTCAGGCTTATGCGCAAGCAGTCCTCCAAAGACTGGTTTGACAGTCGGTTCCTCTCATGCGTTTTTATAGAGTTCATTTTTGAGAACGCAGCTTCACAGGTGTATGTTGATCCGAACATGGTGAGCACATACATGGCCAATGTCTTCAGCGTGTCATATTCTTGGGGACAAGCCACCCAAAAGGCGCTCAAGCTTTTAGCACCACGTAGAGCTGCCTTCATGTCACCAGCGGCCTGGATGTCAATCAGTTCACTTTGAATAGCTGCCTCGTCCAGCGGCATCACCTTCCTCACATTAGCGGAGAATTATCCACCTGGGTTGATAACGAACGGGTCACGCACAAATCCAATGACATCCCTGGAAATAGTAAAGTCATCAAATCTGGCAGAGAAATTTTCCCTCAGCTGTGTGATAAATGTCTTCATGTTCTCTGTGACTTTGCTGTGACCCACTGTTTTAAGTGTGCTAAAGTGTAGCAGCCTCCCCGACAACAAATCTTCGTGAAAAAGATCAAGTTTGTTTCCAAAGGCATCAAGTTTTTCCACCATATTCACCACAGGTTTTTCTTTCCCCTGTAGTTGTAAATTTAGTGCGTTCAAATGGGAAAATATGTCCGTTAAAAATGCAACGTTGCACATGTATTCTGTGTCTTGAATGATGCGCAGGTGGTCAGCTGCCGCTTTTGATTGACTTTGCATTAAAAAATTCACAACTTGGTCCCTGAGTTCAACGAAACGCTCCAGTGCTTTGCCCTTACTGAGCCAGCGTACGTCGTTGTGGAGTAAGAGGTCATCATGAGATGCTTCAGATTCCTGCACAAATTTTCGGAATAAACGGTGCTGTGTGCTTGAATTCCCCCTGATAAAGTTAATTATTTTCATTGTTCTGTCCATAACCTCTTTAAGATCGCCACTTAATTTTGCGCACAGCACGCTTTGGTGAATGAGACAGTGAAGTGCGTTAATGCTGGGAGCGACAGCCTTAATTCTGCTCACTACTCCCCTGTTTCTGCCAATCATGGCAGGAGCACCATCTGTGACAACCAGGTTGACTTTTTCAAATGACAGTCCATGCTTTTGAAATAGTTCCTCCAGCTTACCAAAGATAATAGCGCCAGTGGTCAGGCCCTCCAGTGGAATCAAGGCCAGCAGCTCCTCTTTGAAATCTTTGCCATCAAAATATCTGACGAAAACACACATTTGGGAAATGTCAGTATTGTCGGTGGACTCATCAATGGCCAGCGATAGGTATCTGGCTTCTTTGATCTCATCAATTACAAGTCGCTGGACATCCTCTGCCAAAACATGGACACGGCGAACAGCAGTTTTAGCAGACAGAGGTATCTGCTTAACAGATGCAATTATCCTGTCCGTAGATTTGTCGGTGGCAAGTTCCTCCAGAACAGCCACCATGCACTCCTTAAAAACCTCAGCATCGGTAAATGGCTTGTTATGCCTGGAGAGTACCCAGGCAGCCTGCAGAGACGCACTTGTTGCCCTCTCTTGCTCAGTCGAAGTTCGGTTAATAATTCCGCTGGCATGGGAGTACTGAGATTTCAAAGCAGCAACTTTTCTGTGACGAGCCTCTGACTGTTCAGGATAAGACTCCTTGAAGCTTGCATGCTTTGTGTTGTGGTGACGCCTCAGATTGTACTCTTTAGCGACAGCGACAGTTTCGTTGCAAATAAGGCACACAGGTACAGCATTTCTAAAAGTAGGCACTATGAATACGTACTTATCAGTCCATTCTTCATTAAAACTACGGTTCTCTGAATCAACTTTCCGCTTAAGGCTCTTTGAGAGTGCCATTTTTTTATTCAAATATATTCAGAAGGCCTTTCTTCTAGTATTCTCCACAAACTACGACCTGCATGTGACAGTGATGGACAGCGTGACAGCCTCACAAATATGAAGCCTAATTAAAATATCGCTATCGCCCCCTGGTGGCTTGCTGCAGTATATGTAAATTAATATGTAAAAAATAACAGAAATTTGGATTAATAACAGAGAATTAATAAATAACAGAGAATTTATATCAAATAATAACATATTAATTAGTATACAATTCAAATTGTATTTTATACGACGAGCATCTGGCCCTTACAGTGTCTGGAGAGAAAAATTCTGGCCCTTGGACAAATATAGTTGATGACCCCTGCTCTATAGTATCTTAAGGTCAAATGCAGATTCTCGCTCTTTATGTGTTTCCTGCATGACACTGCTTACTGAAAAAACAAAGCACTGTATGCACAGTAAAGCATTCATTACCTGATGCTTAGCATTAGGCATGTGGATACGTGCAGATGTACATCTTGCTAAGCTCATGCGATGCCTGTTCATTACCTCTAGCATGTTCTCACTCCAGAAGTGTTCAGTTGTGCTTCTGCTGCTCAGTGTAAAGAGGTATCCTGCCATTGCTACTGTAAAGAGCTATTTCTACTTGATTTAACACGTACAAAATTATGTTGCTATGAACGTATGTATTTAGGTTAATTCTTTTGACTTAAGTAAAAGTTCATTTAGATTTTTTTAATAAAACACAAAAGCATATATTCCGGCTTGTTTGCTTATATGGCTAATTATTTCACTCGTTGCATCATGCACAGCTTGTTAAACATCGAACATGATTCATGCTTCATTTAGGAACTGACAAATGCAGACCGCGCAATGTTTTGTGATTTGGCATAATGATGTTAAACTTCAGAGGGAGACTTCTCAACAGCCAACGCCGAACCAAATTAATCAAAGTAGCTCATTGGCTGCAGATGCAACAGAGACCAATCAGCTCGTGCCGTCTGGTAAATGATGTCACAGAGAGCAGATTGCATTAAGGACCTGCGCCATCTACAGTTTGGTAACAGAACTAAATAAAGCTTCAGTTCAGGATCATCTCACTCTTAGCTCCTCTCTCCTCGCAGAAATGACAGAAATGCCCTTTTGGTTTTTTCCCCCCACATTTTCTTGGCACCGCTAGTATTTCTGGCTTAGCTTTCAGTCGCTGTTATTGAAACCAGCTGCCCCCAACTTGCCACAAATAACTAGTTGAGGATAAATCTCGGCGTATGGCTTTACTGCAGATCCATTATTTTCCTACGCCTGTAATTAAAGATTTTCAGAGGGAAAATCAAAGCGTATGATGGAGCACATTTTATATGCCTGGAGACCAGCTTGTCAATTTTTGCAGATGTAATTAAAGGCGAGTTTCCGACAACAGGCCTGTTTTGCAGGACGCTTGTCCTGGAGGGAGTGTGCCATGTGTGTTTCACATCTCCAACATAACAATAGCCAAATGTGGAGGTTTTCATCGTACATATAGAGCATTAGGCCGCAGACGATCTCCAATAGCCTTCGGGTTTCAGATGTAGCTCCACACTGAAACACCACATATATAATTTCCCCAAACCCAAGGTTATGAGGAAGCTATAACCGTATCTGATGAGGTTCTGGCTATTGATGATGTCATTTGGGGTTTCTGAATAATATTTATCTTCTTGCCCCCTTCTCACATGAGATTCAGAACGGCTGGCCTGAATTGTGCCGGGGTTTTGATATATGAAAGCTTTTATGGCAATCCGGTGGTGTTATTCTACACCCGACCGCAAAGTTTGAGCGTCAGGCTATTTTCACACACAGGCCAGATAGTCTCAGGGCTTGTGCAAGCCACATCCCGGCACTGTGCGACCCGGGCTGAAACCTCAGTGTCTCTGTCAATGGGAACCTTGTTCATGCCCCGCCATGGAGACTTGGTCTTAACCGAAGCACAAACGTGCAATAATAACAAATAAGAGCTTCGCAGTGCAGCCGGCCTTGAGCTGAGGTCGGGCTCCTGCACCGGCAGCCCGGACTAGAATAGATAAACCTACTCAGCTGACTATTTGCTGAGCAAACACCCCGATGCGATGCTCTAATAATAGTTGTCTCAACGGTTAGCGGAGAGCGCCACGTAAACGGCAGTATAGAAACGTCAAGGGTGGTCCCACAAAGACATAGTCAGGGGCGCCGCAGAAGACATGGCCGCGTCTCTCCTCACTCAGCAGGACCAGGGACGGAGCGGCCAGACCTTTCCTTGAGGATGCATGCTTGAAATAGACGTGTTTTTACTGTAGGAAATCTCCTTAATGTGCTTTGACACGCATTTATTGTGCTAGGGCCAGAACTGTCTTTGGCAATACCTCACAAGAGCAAGAGAACAGTGAGAATTGCTTTGACGGCGACGGAGAGAAAGACAGTTAGTGTAAAATTCAAGTTAGAGACAAAAGGGAAAGGAAATCTGCAAACTGCTTGTGTTATATAGGGTCGCTACACACACACACACACACACACACACACACACACACACACACACACACACACACACACACACACACACACACACACACACACACACACACACACACACACACACAAGAGTGGCACAAAGAGCATGTTCAGTTTCATCCAGAACAGATGAATGTGAATGTGACAGTGTTTTATTGCGTTGGTTGTTGTATTGCTGCTGTTTGGAAATGAAATGTCAAATATGAAAATAATGTTCCACCTACACTAAACCAGTGACAGTGCTAACAACAGCAAGAGTGACATTAAACACATTTGCCGCAGCAACCGCGGCGTTTCAGCTTGACTCTGCTGTGACCTCGCTCTGGAGAATCACGAGGCGCTGCGCACACCTTCAATATATGTGATGCACAAATCTTAATCATTCTTTTCAAATGACCTTTCAAATATAGTTTCCATGGTAAAAATGTTTTGGTTTTTATTACAGACACGCACCTGAACTAATCTTGCCTTGTCATGCAAAGGTCAAATTTCAAAGTTAAGGTTTTTCATGCACGTAAATTGTTTTATATATTGCAGTGTTCGTAATTGTAATTTTTACTCAAATTGTATTTTTAATATTTGAGATTTAAAAAAAACATGTTTGCAAATTAATCCTAGTGTCGTACAATATCTCTGGACTCCCTAGGTCAATATTTATCAAGAAGCCTATAATTCCTGAACAAAAGAACAAGTCAATGAACTTCATGAAAGAGGCATACGAACACTTAGGAGGACCAGGCCATAGGTAACAATACAACAGTTACAAATGATAAAAACACTATATTTCTATGGTAAGATACCTGAAATTGCTGAAATTGCCTTTTTTATCTCTGCTTACAGACTTGATACATACTATCTTTTTACGAGGACAGTTAAAAGCCATAAAGCGCTTGAACCCTGACAATTTCTGCTTGCAGCTATTTTTTTTAAAAACAAATCATTAGATCCAAACTTTAAAAAAAATAATTGTCCCATCCTTGACCCAAATTAAAAATGCATTGCAACCATCACCAGTGACTTCTGGTCTCACACTGCAAAAAAATGCTTTTCTAACTTAGTACTTTTGTCTTGTTTCCAGTCCAAATATCAAAAAATGTATAAATCAAGATGCATTTACTACAGTAGATGAATAAAATGACATGGGATATTATGTCCTGTTTTTCGGGGGAATTAATCAAAATTAAGTGAGTTGATGCTTAAAAAAAGCTAAATTATCTGCCAATGGGGTTAATTTCTGTTAATTCAAACAGAAACAAGATTATTTTTCTCACCCTAGTGGCAGATAATTTGGCTTGTTTTGAGCAAAAACTCACTTAATTTTTATTTATTTCCCCAGAAAACAAGACTTAATATCTTATGTCAGTTTACTACTTTAGTAAATGGGTCTTGATTTAAGAAATTTTTTATATTTGGACTGGAAACAAGACAAAAATACTAAGTTATAAAAGCATTTTTAGCAGTGCAGCACTTCAAAAACAGCAAAAAGACAGCATGACGAGTGTGAGCGCGCACATGCGTCGCCGGCCCTCTCCTGCTGGTCCGTGATCAGGGAGACGTGTGCACCCTTCCAAAAGGGGTCAGAAAACAGCCACCAGAAAGAGCGCAGAGTCATCAGGTAAACGGGTCAGATGTGACTCAACACAGGCCGAGAGCAGAGAGCAGACACACACTGCACATCACTGCGGGCTTTCAGATCTGACTCAACGCTTGCTTTTTCACAGTTGAACACTGAAGTTGAGCTATGCTGTTAATTGACTGCATGAAACTTACAGCCAGCGGATCTGAGATTTATTATCTGGATGCAATAACGAACATCCTGGATATCTAAAACTACATGTGTGTGTGTAAGGTATTTTTGAATGAGCAGAGACTATCTGCACTAAGTGCAAAAAGCGATAGATGGTATTTATATACACTTCCAGGACCGATAAGATTTTTAATTTTTTTAAAGAAGTCTCTTCTGCTCACCAAGGCTGCATTTATGTGATTAAAAAACAAAAACATTACTATTGTTAAATATTATTATAATGTAAATCATCTGTTTTCTATGTGATTATATAGTAAAGTGTAATTTATTCCTGAATTTTCAGCATCATTACTCCAGTCTTCAGTGTCACATCATCCTTCAGAAATCACTATAATATGATGATTTGATGCTCAAGAAACATTTATTACTATTATCAATGTTGAAAACAGTTGTGTACAATTTATTTTCAGGATTCTTTGAATAGAACGTTTAAAAGAACAGCATTTATTTGAAATAGAAGCTTTTGTAACATTAAACACTACCGTTCAAAAGTTTGGGGTCAGTAAGAATCTTTTTAAAAAATTGATTAAATTGATCAAAATGTCTTTACTGTCACTTTTGATCAATTTAATTCATCCCTTGATGAATAATAGTATTGATTTATTTTATTTATTTTCCACAAGAAATTAAGTAAAAATTCTTATACATATAATGTTACAAAAGCTTCTATTTCAGATAAATGCTGTTCTTTTGAACTTTCTATTCATCAAAGAATCCTGAAATAAAAATGTAAATAACTGTTTTCAACATTGATAATAGTAATAAATGTTTCTTGAGCATCAAATCATCATATTATAGTGATTTCTGAAGGATCATGTGACACTGAAGACTGGAGTAATGATGCTGAAAATTCAGCTTTGATGACAGGGATAAATTACACTTTACTATATATTCACATACAAAACAGTTATTTTAAATTGTCACAATATTTAACAATTTTACTTTTTAATCACATAAATGCAGCCTTGGTGAGCAGAAGAGACTTATTTTAAAAACATTAAAAATCTTACCGACCCCAAACTTTCGACTGGTAGTGCATGGCAGAGACTATTCGCACGTCAGTGTATATAAACAGTATGCAATAATAACAACATAAATTCAGTGTATTTGATTAGATTTAGTATCGTAAATTGATGTTGCCTTATTTTCGCTACACCTAATCCTAACTATATTGATCCCGCTGAACAGTACAGGTGTCCTGGAAGGTCCAGGAAAGGAGTTGTGGTTATATAAGGAGTACATTTTGAGAGGCTGTGCATTCAACTGTATGTGTATGCTAGAATTCACATCCAGGATGACGTATACTTTGGGCTTAATGATACATGTGTGTCTGATCAATGATACCAGCCTGTCTGATTTATACATCACATTTCAGTAATAGCCATATTCAACTCCCATTAGTCTTTTTTTTTCACTTTTCAAATAATTTATTGATTTTCATTTGTAATAAACACCTTTCAGAGCTGATACGCGATGAAACCTGAACAGAATGATATTGGAAAAGGGCAGATTTGAACTTGTCAAAAGGAAACATCACTGTCCTTAGTTGCCATACTGCTGTTCGTCTGACTCAACCGGTCAATAGTGAGTGTAAATAGCCTGTGTCAACAAGATGATGGACAATTTGCACTCATTTGAATCGAGCTTAACCGGATCGATTTAGCTGTTTACTTGAAGGCTGAATCATCAATCCAATTAGGATACTAACTATTTGGTTTGGTTGCATGATGACTCTAAGATGCTCAATTACTTCAGTCGTTAAATCTGTATTACATAATGTCCAATGGAGTCTGAGACCATGTTAGAAAAAATTAAACCTGGGCATAAACAGATTTTAGGTTATTGAAAAATGTAAAAAAAAAAAGAATAGTTATGATATAAACTTGGCCCTATATATATGATTTAAAGTCCCCCTGTGGTGAAAATCCAGTTTTTAATGTTGTTTATGTCTATGTGGTGTTTTTAATATGCTTTAAGACAAACCATGTGTAAATTCATAAGTCGGCAGCATTGCTGAGTATTTTCTCCTTAAAACTGCAGTGAACCAAAGACAGTCTCAAAAACACAGTTTGAAATCGCTGGTGTTTCTGACGTCACAAACTACCTTGTAACCAATCAGATCAACGTGTGATCGTCAACGAGTGGATCTCTGAGTGAGTGAGTGAGTGGAGGCGGGGCTCATTTGCATATGCATAGAACCACGCATACTAAATGAGGCAAGGGTATCGAGTTACATTCAAGATATTTTAAGGCATGAAGACATTATATTTCAAGGAAAAACTTTAAATGTGCCATTTTGGTGATCAAATATAAGTTTTAAGGGATACAATTATTTACTACAGGGGGAGTTTAAGACATTATTTGTAGATCAACAATCAGACAAGCAAACATTGGCTCACTGAACCTTCTCAAATCATCCTGGATAAGGAGGATAGCTGGTGGCGTTTCTGCCAGCTTATTGAAGCAAAAGGTGGTAATACTCCCAAAGGTTTATGTATCATAATTGTAAGAAATTCAAGGTAATTGTTTCAGTACTGGTACAAAACAGGGGACAAAACTGGAAACAGTACCAAATTGTGAAAATAATAATAAAAAAACCTCAGATTTCAGGTGTGTGTTTCCCGTAACTCGCTGCTCAACCACCACAATATGAAGCATCACTGGAGAAATGACCTGCTAATCACGACCGTTTCACAAAACTGCAGTCCGTTAGAAATCGTGATCACTCTGCCAAGCCTTGAAAAACGCAAAATACCCTCAGACTTTTGGACCCCACTCTATATTATAATTATTCCTGTCTGTTATTCATCATTTCATATTTCAAAAGTAATCTGCAAACCAAAGTAGACTGAAACACAGAAAATGGTTTTGAAGAGTAAAAAGAGCACAGTTGTCCATCTTGGCAGTGACACGAAAGAGATGTCGGGAGGCATTACGTGTGACAGAGCTCAGACAAGCTAACGTCGACTGCATCTGAATGAGAAGTCATCTGAGTGCCAGATCTCTGCTTAGCATCAGTGTTGAGATCAGTGGCCTCTAATAGGAGATACTGGACCATCGACTGCCTCCTGAAGCCCTCATGACAAGCCTCAAGACTCGACAGGACAGAACTGCCATTAAACACACTCATAGCTGCCATATAATCTTCACTTCTGTTTCTTTCTCATTTAACTTTTTCAAAAGTGAGTTGAGTGACAGAATGATCGAATAGCCAAGAAGCTTTAATAAAAACAAAGGGCGATACACCACTACAACATACCATACAACATACCAGCTTCAGCTCTGAAGAAAGAGGCCGGCGATCAATGAAACAGGGAACAGGTGAGAACTAATTAGTAACCATGGTAACAAAGACCGTGGCTGAATCCGACATCGCCCCCTATACCCTCAAATAAGGCGTGATTTGAAGGGACAGCCATTAGTAGTGGTGTCCGAAACCATAGTGGACGTTATTGAGTGCACTCATTCAATCCCACAATGCACCACAATAACGAGTGTACAGCCGATGTATGCTCAACGGCTGTCCAAATTCGCCCACTCGTTTTTATTCAATTCTTCAAGTGAACTGTGTTAGTGGACTAACATAGGGAATAGTGATTGAGGGTTTAGGAGGCAATTTCTGTTTCAGCCAGTGACAAAGAAAACCATAATCTAGAAACTAAACAGGAACATGGCAGTGAAACTATGAAACTAAACATGACATGACGGTGACACTAATATACGGTGTCATTTAAACTTGGACAATTTCCATGACTTTCAGTCAACTGTGAATACTGGATAACAAGGAGTTCAAAATCATTTGACAAAGATTGCACACAAAAGGAGCAATTTCCAGCTGCATTTTCCATATTTTACACATAAAATGTTCTATAGAAATTACAGTACAGTCACAGTTTATATTAGACGTCTTTAAAGTCGGCATAAAATTTAAAGTTACACGAGTCTTTCTCCTATATTGTGACTATGCATGTGCCGGTATCAAATTTTCATGCTGCAATTAATTGATTGAGCTTTTATCACGGTATGCGGTATTATCACAATATATTAATTGCACAAGAGAAACGGATGGATTGGTGGGGGGGGGGGGGTGTTTGTAAAAAAACAACAACTTGTATCATTGCTATCACGGAATGGTGAATCAGTGAAGCGAGGATTCATGTTCAGAAATGAGGATATTTATTAAGTAATAAAAAACTAATCAAAAACTCCCCGTGGGGGAAACCGAGACAGACATCTGGCAGGAACAGGAAACACTAGGAACATAGACAACGATCCAGCACAGGACTGCAAACACAGGGAGACTAAATAGGGAAGCAAACAAAAGAGGGTAACGAGGGAGGACAGGTGGGGCAAATTAAACAATAATCAGGTGACAAGATGGGCGGGGCTAGACCATCGACAGGAGAGCACGTGACACAAGGACCAGACTATACACAAACACATGACAAACCGGGAATGTCAGAGCTCTGTGTCACCAAACCAAGATATAAACTAGACAGAAGTGACAGAACCCTGACAATTGCTTAACACAATTTTCAAAACTTCAGTTCAATTGTTGATTCGATTTCAATCTTGATTCAATATTGACTCATTTGGATAAATATGAGGTAGGCTACAGTAATAGTAATTAGTAATTAAATAGTATATAGTAATTAAAAGCTATTGGCACCAACTGTAAATAATCTTATATGCTATTTAGTCAGGTTTATTTTCTGATCTCATGGACTTTTAGTTTGTATCACCTTGTTCTCCGTGTTCTTTTTATCCGCTCTTCATTTGCTTCCATGGTTCTCCTACGAGAGGTTCTCTCGTATTGCGTAAGTTTAGCTTACGCTACGGGAAAGATTCATCTTCTCGAGATACTGAACCCAAAATATTATCCTTAATTTTGTATTCCTTGTCAACGCAGTGCAGCAGCTAGCAGACCTAGAGCAGGCCATCTCGCGTGCTCATTGGCTGCCCTGCGGGCAACTGCTGCAGCCTACCAGTGAGCCCGGCGTGACGTCACGCCCAATGAAGGGCGCTCGCGCCTTCATAGCGTAACAGCCCGCCAGAATGGGCGTGGCTTAGCGTATAACACTAGGGGCTGTAGGCTGACTTCCCTGATTTTCGTCTCTTCAGCGAGCTCTTCGCATCGCTGGATCTGAGAGAAGCCACCGCCGCCGTCGAACAGCGGACAGCCAGCTTAGGAGAGCGCTGAGGAAGCCGGCCGTCTTCGCCACCTTCAGCCATCCGTGCGAGCTACGCTATCCGGTGACGTATCCTTTACCTTGCTAAAACCTATTCTAAAACTATTCTAAAAGAGCAGCGAGTGTCTTTTTTAAGACGCCTCGCACTTCCGGCTGTGAAGCGCTTCCGCTGTCGACCCTGCGGGCTCGACTCGAAGCCTTCAACACCCCCCGCCTCTCCTCACCGACGCGCAGCTGCCGCTCACGAGCCTCACTGCGGTCGCATCTGAGAATGAGGCCGAGGGACACGTACGAGCACGCGGCTAGCTCTCTTTACATTACAAGAGAGCTACCCCGCCCTCGTGTCCCCGTTCGCGCGTCATGCAGAGCCCTCTCGAGCTCTCTGCATGACCCGGACGGGCATCATCTGTGTTACATGTAGGTCCCGTGCCCACTACTCGTGCGCGTGCCTTCGTACAAACACTGTTCCAGTTCTGCTCGACCACCGAGCACGTGGCTAGCTCTCTTTACGTTACAAGAGAGCTACCCCGCCCTCGCGTCCCCGTTCGCGCGTCATGCAGAGCCCTCTCGAGCTCTCTGCATGACCCGGACGGGCTTGCGCGCCGCCGTCGAAATGTCTCGCCATGTCAGTCCCCTTAGATAAGGCTACTGCAGTGGTGTATTTGGCAGCCAACGAGCCGGTAATGCAACCCGCTCGCCTGCACACATTCGCCGTTCTCGCGGCGACCCAGAGAAATCTCAAGTGAGTATAATGTCAGATTAAGAATGTAAGTTACGTGCCCGCTCACGAGCGCTCACGCTTACTAACAGACACATCGCCTCCGAAAAGACGTGCGTGTTTAAGTTTATTCCCTGTCAGTCCCCTTCAAACAGGCTACTGCAGTGGTTCAATTAGCAGCCAACGAGCCGGTTTGTTTACCCTCTCGCCTGCACACAAACGCCGTTTTCACGGCGACCCAGAAAAATCTCAAAAAGAGTATTTAATGTCTGGTCCGGCTCATGCCGTCGGTGTTGTAAGTCTAATGAAAGTGCCCACGCCCCAGTGTTCACCACTACACATAAGCACTCCGAACCTCGCAGAGCACACTCTCATGAAGCGCAGAAAAGCCGCTCGAGTGTTGAATGTAAGAAATGTGTCCACAAGTCTGTGCCCACTATCTGCCCGCTCTGTTACACGATCAAGAAAGCAGGTTATGAATGTAAGTCTCGTGCCCGCCAGAGTGCGTTCACGCTTGCTAACACAAACCTCCCCCCGGGCTCCGCCCGCGCGTTTAAGTGTTATCACAAAGCGCAAGGCATTAATAAAACGCTCCCCATCCATTATGATCGGGGCGTCAAATACACTTGTAAGTCTAGTGCCCGCGCTCACGCTTACAGGAAGCTTTTCCGCCCGGAGCGCTGCTCGCGCGTCAAAGAGTGAAAAAAAAAGAATGTTCCCCATCCCTTATGATTGGGACATCTCACATAAATCAGCCGGTCTCGGCTTTCAGCGAGCAGCCATTGCCCAGAACCGAGAGCGCGCGCGCCGCGCTTTCGGCTCCGGGTCAGTTTCACAAAAGAAAGCAGGTTATGGATGTAAGTCTCGTGCCCGCCAGAGTGCGTTCACGCTTGCTAACACAAACCTCCCCCCGGGCTCCGCCCGCGCGTTTTAAGGGTTATCACACAAACGCAGGGCATTAATAAAACGCTCCCCATCCATTATGATCGGGGCGTCTAATACACTTGTAAGTCTCGTGCCCGCGCACACGCGCTCACGCTTACAGGAAGCTTTTCAGCCTGCTCGCGCGTCAAAAAGTAAAAAAAAAAAAAAAAGAAAAGAATGTTCCCCATCCCTTATGATTGGGACATCTCATATAAATCAGCCGGTCTTGGCTTTCAGCGAGCAGCCATTGCCCAGAACCGAGAGCGCGCGCGCCGCGCTTTCGGCTCCGGGTCAGTTTCACAAAAGAAAGCAGGTTATGAATGTAAGTCTCGTGCCCGCCTGAGTGCGTTCACGCTTGCTAAACACTAATCTCTCCCCCCGGGCTCCGCCCGCGCGTTTAAGTGTTATCACAAAACGCAGGGCATTAATAAAACGCTCCCCATCCATTATGATCGGGGCATCAAATACACTTGTAAGTCTCGTGCCCGCGCACACGCGCTCACGCTTACAGGAAGCTTTCCCGCCCGGAGCGCTGCTCGCGCGTCAAAAAAAAAAAAAAAAATGACAAAAGACTGTTCCCCATCCCTTATGATTGGGAAATCTCACATAAATCAGCCGGTCTCGGCTTTCAGCGAGCAGCCATTGCCCAGAACCGAGAGCGCGCGCACCGCGCTTTCGGCTCCGGTTCAGTTTCACAAGCCCGCAAATGGCGGTGGTCTGAACCCGGAGGCCATTCGCCCCCTAGCGGCTCACATAGCTGCGTGGGAAACTATCCCAGGGATTTCAGAATGGGTGTTGAGCACAATAAAGCAGGGCTATACACTTCAATTCATTCGCCGTCCCCCGCGCTTTCAAGCCCGGACCGCGACGATAGTGAATGCGGAAGTAGCACACCTACTTCGCGCAGAAATAGCAAAGCTGCTGTGCAAAGGGGCTATAGAAAAGGTACCGCCTTCTCTGAGCGAGTCAGGCTTTTACAGCCGATATTTTCTCGTACCCAAGAAGGACGGAGCCTTCAGACCTATCCTAAATCTGAGACATTTGAACTAAGTGCTTGCGAAAAGACCGTTCAAAATGCTTACGACCAGGAAAATCCTCGCGCACGTTCGCCCGAGGGACTGGTTTATTTATCTAGATCTGAAGGATGCCTATTTTCAGATTCAGATAGTACCCCGTCACAGGCAATTTTTGAGATTCGCCTTCGATGGTCAGGTATATCATTACACTGTCCTGCCGTTCGGCCTGTCCCTGGCACCCTGTACATTTACAAATTGCATGGACGCGGCGCTCGCCCCCCTGAGAAGTCAGGGGCTGCGAATAATGAACTACCTGGACGATTGGCTGATATTGGCACAGTCAGAGACAGAACTGCTATCTCACAGAACAGTGCTTCTCAGTCATCTGGAAAGCTTGGGTCTCACGGTCAACTGGACCAAGAGCTCATTACTGCCCAGCCAGTCAATTTCCTTTCTAGGAATAGCACTGGACTCGGTGACCATGACGGCTCGTTTATCGACACAGCGCGCGCCGTGTTCACCACCTAGCCGCATCTTTCCAGAAGGGCAGCTTTCTCCCTTTGAAAACATTTCAAAGGATGTTGGGCTGTATGGCATCAGCTGCAGCGGTGCTCCAGCTGGGCCTACTGCGCATGCGCCCGCTCCAACGCTGGTTGAATGCTCGCGTGTCCCGCCGGGTGTCTGGCGGCCAGAAAATCAGAGTGACTCAGGCCTGCATAGCAGCTCTGCAGCCCTGGTTAGTGGCCGACTGGTACCAGCAGGGAGTAATGATGGTAACCATCTCTTATCGTAAAGTCATCTCGACAGACGCGTCCAACTCGGGTTGGGGCGCACTGTTCGAGGGCAGACCGGCCTTTGGCCAGTGGTCAGACCAGGAGAAGGGTTTTCACATATACTGTCTGGAAATGATAGTGGTCGAGAACGCGCTGAAGTGCTTCCTCCCGTTCATACAGGACCAGCATGTTCTTGTCCGCTCGGACAACATGTCTGTGGTATCCTATGTAAACCGTCAGGGCGGTGTCAGATCCAGAAATCTCTGCAATCTGACGGAACGCCTCCTTATTTGGTCTCAGATGCACCTGCGCTCGCTGAGGGCGGCGCATGTGCCTGGCCATTTGAACGACGGCCCAGACAAACTGTCCAGGGACAATGTTCCCCCAGGGGAATGGTCCCTGCACCCCAAACGGTCCAGAAACTGTGGCGCCTATTCGGCAGAGCGGAAGCCGACCTATTTGTGTCAAAAGACAACGCTCAATGCCCGACGGTCTGTTCGAAGGACGAGGGCCCAGGTTTGGCCCAGCCTCCCGCTATATACTTTCCCTCCGGTCTCTCTGTTGCCACAGGTGATCAAGAGAATCAGGGAAACGCGCCACTCGGTGCTCCTCATAGCCCCACGTTGGGAGAATCAGATCTGGTTCCCGGAACTAGCAGGGCTGTCACATACAGCTCCGTGGCCGAATCCGGTGAGGGCAGATCTCCTCTCTCAGGCTCGCGGCACGATCTGGCATCCCAATCCAGAGCGCTGGTCTCTGCATGCATGGTTGATCAACGGGTACTCGTTGCCCTGCCAGAAGGAGTGATGAACACGATCACGCAGTCTAGAGCCCCTTCCACGAGAAGGCTCTACGCGTCTAAATGGTCGGTTTTCTCTGGATGGTGCACCGACAGAGGTCTGGACCCGCGGACATGCGGGGTGGCGCATCTGCTCACCTTCCTACAAGAGCTGTTGGATAAGGGAAGGTCCCCATCCACGCTCAATGTATACGTGGCGGCCGTGGCAGCGTTCGCAGAATCGACGCACGGCCAGTCATTGGGAAGACACGAGTTGGCCATCCGCTTCCTTAGAGGAGCTAGAAGGATGAATCCGCCGCGCCCCCCGTCGGTTCCCATGTGGGATCTTTCATTGGTCCTCGAGGCCCTGAAAGCTTTTCCATTTGAACCACTAGACACCGTGGGGTTGAAATATCTATCACTGAAAACCGTCTTTCTGATTGCACTGTCGTCAGTAAAACGTGTAGGGGACCTGCATGTGCTGTCTGTCAGCGCGTCGTGTCTTTAGTTCGGACCGAATGACTCTAAAGTCATCCTCAGACCTAGACATGGCTATGTCCCTAAAGTGATGGGCACTCCATTCAGAGCGCAAGTTATTTTGTTGTCAGCTCTCCCAGCATCTGACAGCGAAGGTGATGTGAATCTCCTCTGCCCTGTCAGAGCGCTGAGGTTTTACATTACGCGCTCCGCCTTCTTCAGGCGTTCGGAACAGCTTTTTTGTTTCGTTTGGGGGGCGCACCAAGGGTCTCGCCTCCTCGAAACAGAGCCTGTCCAGATGGATAGTAGACGCTATAGCGGCCGCTTACGCGTCAAAAGGTCTGCAATGCCCTCTGGGCATCAGGGCTCATTCCACGAGAGGCGTGGCCTCTTTGTGGGCATGGTCCAGTGGAATTTCTATCCATGACATATGTGTAGCGGCGGGCTGGAGCTCCCCATCTACCTTTGTCAGGTTTTATAACCTAGAAGTTCCTGCCTTGCAGGCTAAACTGTTGTCAGTCTGAAGGAGAGGTGTATTCTGCCCAGATCTCCTGCTCAGATCACTCTCACATGACTCAGCTCTCCTGGTTGAGCTGCACTAAGTAGGGTATGTGCCATGTGCCTATACAGACCGGCGCGCTGCTCTGTATTCCCTATGTCTGCTTATGTACAAGTGATGGCCCGCGTGGCTGGCCACCTTATTTTTTCCACTTATGGGGTTCCCCTGAGAGCTCGGGGTCTCATGTGGATGCTTGGCGCGCACAGCGTTGACAAAGTGTTCCCGTAGCGTAAGCTAAACTTACGCAATACGAGAGAACCTCTCGTAGGAGAACGATACTCTGTTACTAACGTAACCTCGGTTCTCTCTAGAGAGGGAACGAGTATTGCGTAACCGGCCGTGCTCGCGCCACGAGCGACTTCGCTTCAGTCGACGAAAACCAGGGAAGTCAGCCTACAGCCCCTAGTGTTATATGCTAAGCCACGCCCATTCTGGCGGGCTGTGACGCTATGAAGGCGCGAGCGCCCTTCATTGGGCGTGACGTCACGCCGGGCTCACTGGTAGGCTGCAGCAGTTGCCCGCAGGGCAGCCAATGAGCACGCGAGATGGCCTGCTCTAGGTCTGCTAGCTGCTGCACTGCGTTGACAAGGAATACAAAATTAAGGATAATTTTTTGGCTTCAGTATCTCGAGAAGATGAATCTTTCCCGTAGCGTAAGCTAAACTTACGCAATACTCGTTCCCTCTCTAGAGAGAACCGAGGTTACGTTAGTAACCGAGTATCGTTACCGATTAAGTAACTTCTAGTGATTAAGTAACTCATTAGTTACTTGTCCCTGAATCCCACCCATACTCCAACCATGACCCAACCACACTGAACCTGCTGATCAGTGAAGGATTCCTCGAAGGTTCAGGAAGGAAGCCACGCTTCATGAGCTGCATGCGGTGCGGTCGATGTGCCAGCCCGTCAGATCAATGTTAGTGTAGATCATTAAATACCTGTTTATTACTCTACACTTTATTTCCACTGTTTTATATATTTTTTAAATGTAAATAAAACGCCTCTTCAAGCGGATATGCGATGAGAACAGTAAAATAACCTGCAGCATGTCCTGATAACATCTGCACACAATCATTTCACCTGTCTAGCAATGAGTGTTTGGCAAAATACTTTACTTATAAGCATATTTTAAACCATCATATATAAATATGAAACATATGTAATGCAATGGAGAAAGGTGATACTCTAATTTGAATATAAAATAATGTATAACCATGTATAGTTATTTTAAGCACAGGGATGTCTTGGAAATGACCTCTTTCTCTGTGACTAACGTACTGCAGCTCGTGTCATGTTTCATTCAAGTTTGTATCTAAAACTGAAAAGTCAAGCACATTTACCCATTGTGTAAGAGATTCCATAATATTCACTCCAGTTTGGAGAAAAACCTCCCTAACTGCTTCATGCTGCGAGACAAAAATGACTTAACACAAGTAAAATAAGCCTGTGATGAGAAGAAAATAATACAGCAGTCTGGCTATGACAATAGGCCACCAGAACAGATTATTTAAAAGCTTTTGAGACAGTGCTCCAGGGACTGAAGTGACCACAGTGAAAGGAAACTGAGGTTGCCATAAAAATATAACCCTTTCACACACACTGCTATTCCCAGATCTCTATTTAGCGTGGCAAATCACACAAAAGGGATTACACAGAACTGTGCTATGCTGTTTTCCATTTAGCAGCTGCTGTTTTTTCTTTTCTGATGCTGCAATGCCAATGTATCATTTAGAGATCACAACATAAGTCAGTAAGTAAAGATAAGACACAGCAAAAAATTATTAAATTATGTCTTCACTTAAAGGGGTCATGGCATGGATTTTATGTTCCTTGAGGTTCACTTATAATGTTAATAAAGTTTGTTGCTCAAATATATTTGCAAGTCCCCCAAGTTTGGAGGCATCCAGTTCACTTCTATCAGTTCTGTGAAGGCTATCGATGCCCATGTCTTGCGGAGAACGCGGTCCTAATAGCGAAGGGCACGATAGAGTCGGTCCCTCCAGTCGATATGAGGTCAGGGTTTTACAGCCCTTATTTCACTGTATCCAAGAAAAAGCAGTGGGTTTCGGCCGATCTTGGATCTGCAAGTTCTGAATTGGACTCTTCATCGGCTACGGTTCCGAATGTTGACGCAGAAACGCATTTTCGAATGCATTAGTCCCCAAGATTGGTTTGCAGCGATCGACCTGAAGAACGCATACTTCATGTTTCAATTCTCCCTCGACCGCTTCTGCGTTCGAGGGTCAAGCATATCAGTACAAAGTCCTCCCCTTCGGGTTGTCCCTGCCTTCACAAAAGTTGCAGAGGTGGCCCTTGTTCCCCTGAGAGATGTGACGTTCGCATCCTCAACTATCTCGACAACTGGCTCATACTGGCACAGTCACAAGATCAGTTGTGCGAACACAGGGACATGATGCTCCGGCATCTCAGCCAGTTGGGTCTTCAGGTCAACTGGGAAAACAGCAAAATAGCACCTGTGCAGAGGATTTCATTTCTTGGTATGGAGTTGGACTCGGTCGCCCAGACAGCACGCCTCACAGAAGAGCGTGTTCGGTCAGTGTTGAACTGCTTGAATTCGTTCAAAGGCAGGACAGCGGCCCCAATGAAATTATTTTTCAGAGGTTCCTGGGGCATATTGCAGCCACACTAATGCCACTCAGTTTTCTTTATATTAGGCTGCTTCAGCACTGACTTCACGGGTGAGTCCTGAGATGGACTTGGCAATCACTCAGGTCTGCCGACGAACCTTTAGCCCGTGGTCGGACCCTTCGTTTCTTTGGGCAGGAGTGCCCCTAGAACAAGTGTCCAGGCATGCTGTGGTCTTCACGGATGCCACTACCACAGGCTGGAGTGCCATGTACAACGGGCATGCAGTTGTAGGGATTTGGACGGGTCCGCAACTGCATTGGCACATCAACTGCCTCGAGTTGGTAGCAATACACCTTGCACTGGGGCATCTAAAAAAAAATGCTACAGGGTAAAGACATACTGGTCCGTACGGACAAGACTGCAACTGTTGCACACATCAACCGGAAAGGTGGTCTACACTCCAATCGAATGTTGCAACTCGTTCGCCATCTCCTCCTATGGAGTCAGAAGCATCTGAGGTTATTTCAGGCCATTCTGGGGGTGCTCAATCGTGCAGCCGACTAGCTGTTACGAAAACCTGCGCCTCTGGGGAAATGGAAATTCCATCCCCAGGTGGTCCAGCTGATCTGGAGACGTTTCGGAGCCCCACAGGAACACTTGTATGCCTCTCCAGAAACGTCCCACTGCCAGCTGTTCTATTCCCTGACTGGGGGAACACTCGGCACGGACACACTGGCACACAGATGGCCCCGGGGCCTGCACAAATATGCATTTCCCCCAGTGAGCCTACTTGCACAGAATCTGTGCAAAGTCAGGGAGGACGAGGAGCAGGTCCTGCTGGTGGCTCCCTATTGGCCCACCCAGACCTGGTTCACAGAACTCGTGCTCCTTGTGACAGCCCCTCCCTCGCGCGTTCCTCTGTCCTCTGAGGAAGGACCTTCTTTCTCAGAGATGGGGCACCCTATGGCACCCGTGTCCGGAACCTTTGGACGGGATGGGAGGTTCTAGGTGACCTACCCCAAGAGGTAGTGAACACCATCACTTTGGCGTGAGCACCATCTACGAGACATGCATTTATGCACTGAAGTGGAACCTGTTCATTGAGTGGTGTTCTTCTCACCGAGAAGACCCCAAGCTTTCCCAATCAGGTCCATGCTTTCCTTCCTGCAGCACGGGTTGGACCGAAGGCTGTCTTCCTCCATCCTGAAAGTCTATGCTGCCGAAATTTCTGCCTATCACGATCCAATAGAAGGCAAGTCGGTCTAAAAGCACAACCTGGTCATCAGGTTCCTTAGGGGAGCGAGGAGGTTAAATCCACCTTGCCCTTCCACCATACCCTCTTGGGATTTGCTCAGAGCACTTCAGAATGCCCCATTTGAGCCTTTGCAGTCAGCAGAGCTAAAAAATCTTGTCTATGAAGACATTGCTACGGGTTGCATTGGCTTCCATTAAGAGGTTAGGGGACCTGAAGGCATTTCTAGTCGACGAATCGTGCATAAATTCTGACCGGATGACTCACATGCCGTCTTGAGACCTCGCCCACATATGTGCCCAAGGTTCCCCCCTCTCCCTTCAAGGACTAGGTAGTGAACCTGCAAGTGCTGCCCTTGGAGGAGGCAGACCCAGCCCTAGCTTTGCTGTGACCTGTCCATGCTCTGCAACTGTACGTGGACCAAACGCAAAGCTTTATTACCTCAGACCAGCTCTTCGTCTTTTAAGGAAGCCAGCAGAAGGGAAAGGCTGTCTCCAAGCAGGAGATGGCCCACTGGTTAGTGGATGCCATCACCTTGGCGTACCAAACCCAGGGTGTGCCTTGTCCACTCAGGTTGTGTAGATTTTATAGCCTTAGTTTAGAGCCATTATCCTCCTGTGTTCTCACCTCAAACAGGTAGAAGGCACTGAGGGGCCCTGGCTAGTGTCAGCATGCTCAGCCAGTGCGTGCGCCCATATTGCTTCAGAGAGTTCCTAAAAGTAAACCCTGTTGAGTTCCTCCATCATCCTCATTAGCCGGACGTGGCGGAGCGTCCAGCACCAGGCCTGCACTCGATGTATCCATGAGAACGGGTTGTAGACTGGGTGCCCATATGTGTGGACCTGAGGCGATCTCATATGTGTATATTTCCACGGTATAGCTCCTAAACAGAAGCCTGTATCTTTCCCTCAGCAGAGTCCGCTCTGCCATCTCTGCTAGGGGTAGTGCCACCCTAATCAGGCTGAGCCACCCCAGAGACATGCCATATGTAATTTGGCCCTAGCTGGTTAGTGTGGCTTCCGCAGTGTTTCTTTTCCTGTGGAAAAGGCACGCTTTCCCAGTGTTCCTCAGTGTTGGGTCACTGACTGGGTCATGCGGAACAGCAGTGATGGACATTCTCTGTGTAAGCTGTGTCCTATCCTTCGCCCCATCAGGCATAGAGGTATCAGGAGGCTTTCACAGAGCACTGGAAGGGGCAGCATCTGTGCCACTTTGGTAGGGATTCCTATTCGTTGGTCACTATCAATGTGGCGTTGAATGTGACAGACTGAAATGGAACGTCTCGGTTATGTATGTTACCCTCGTTCCCTGAAGGAGTTCCATGTCTGGTTGCCACAGTTGCTGTACCACCGCTGGGCGGCCAGGTCACGGCTTGGGTCCTCAGTTAAAACCTGAAGATGTGACGCACCTCCTGCTCATTATATACCCGCGCTGTGAGGCAGAGCAGCTGCTGCAATTATCGAATCCCAATGTGCATTGGCTTGTTTAGTTACACTCAAAGTATATTGGACTCTCAGGGAACGAGTGTTCTCATCCGAAACACATACAGTAACTATCAAGGCAGCCTGACTGAAGCCGGTGTATTTCATCTTGCATCAGTGATGCGTG
>NW_027509200.1:2882500-2930000 GCF_051911475.1 Siphateles boraxobius | reverse complement strand
TTTTCAACCTCTATATTTTATTTCCTTCTTTAATGAATGTTATGTTATAATAACTGCCAACTCTTGTTTCATAGAACCGCCGTCCCATCGACAGCACTCAGATTGTACTTGCCTTACAATGTCCAGAAATCCATATCTTAAAGTATAAAACACATCCAAGCTGGAAGAGTTGCTCACAGCCATGATTAGACGTTCTGTTCTTGTACAAGCTACGGTTATATGAGAACCACCGATTTACTATCATCATCATTTACCCAAAGCATGCGTGCTATTTATAGATGAAAAACAGCCACATCAGCCCTTACAGATTATAGTATGTAGCAAAGCTTGTCGGTTTCACTGCTTATAAGATGGAATTAATATTTCTTACATTGAAACAGAGAAAATGAACCGTGCATTTGCTAAGAGCTTGTCAACACTGATTACATCCAGCTGAGCTCCAGTGACTGTTCAGATCACAGTATATTGATCTCGTTCTCAGGGAAGGTGTTTGATAGACCCGACTGGAGTTTCTTTCTTTGTAAGCATACATGGCTTACTAGCACAGCACTCTTACTAACCCTGCCGTACATTAGATCTGTGCTCAGCATACAGTTCACATTCATATCAATGGCACTTGCTTGGTTGACTTACTTTTTTTTTACAACAAAAATGAACCATCACTTACTTAAGCTGGACTATGACACTATTTTCTTCTAGAAACAAACTTTGTTCCATGATTTTCCTCTGTAAAGCTGCTTTTTATACGTTTCTCATATGGAACTTGCTTGGCTGACTTACTATTTCCAATGAGATACTGAAGTGTGCATCTGATGAACACTTTGCTATCCCATAAGGCCACGGGAGACGAGTTGTGAACGGCAGTGAAGTGACAAGTGATTCTGCTGGGTCATGTGACAGTGACAACATACGTCCAGATTTCATTCATCCTACCCATATTCATACTATATAGTAGTACAACATACTTAATGGCCTCAAAGTTTCCAAAATTTTCACATGTGTTGTTTTGTATTCGTCATTCTGTGGCTCTGAATTGTCAAAACACCTCTCAAAATGCTTGCTACGGATGCGAAAGATTTGTTTTGTTTAATGTGCAAATATTTCGGATGAGAATTTTGGGTGTACATGGACCTTAAGTATCGATTTCGGATGCAGCTAGTATTTTTCTACAGTGGTATTTTGAAATACGAATTCAGATTTAGGCACGACTGAAAAGCAGCATATTTAATTTTCACGGAAACGGCAACTTCTGAGGATCCCATTTCAGTATTATAGCCAGTTAAGCCTTGTAGCATCTATCTACAGGAACATACACCTCAACCAACTCGGTATGATATACCTTTATCGATGAAAAAAATGAATAGTATTTTTATAGCTGAATTGTTGCACTCTGTTGAGAGACACTTAAATAGAAAAGTGCTGAAGGTCGCAACAGGATTCAAGAGAGTGAATATTTGATTATAAGGCAGGCTTGTTTTCATTCTTCACAGGTATTCTATGTGATTTTTTGGATGTTACAGTACCTTCTTTTATCTAAGCACAAAACGCAGAGACGGGAAGCAAGTGGTTCGTAGGCTGATTTCTCCAGAAAGGTCTAAACACTGTGGCTTTGTGGAGCTATCAAAACACTGATGTACCCCACACCGCAAAACTGGCTCGGCCAATGGGGCTTCTTCAGTCAACAGATGCTATTGAAACTGCTATTTTTGTTGCAATGCAAGCATTAGAATATAGTTATAACATTATAGACATTACACACAATCAGCAATGTCAGACAACCATGAGTTAAGAGTCAATTCACTAAGACAGTTTAACTTGTTTTCTTATAAATATAATGAATTGGATTACTGTGGGTGTCTTTTGCACCTGATATTTGACATTCATGAAGAAATGTAGTTGGAAGTTAGACTGACATTAATCAAGATGGATAAATATGAAAATGGCCAGTAGTTTGACTACTAATTTAGGCATTAAATCAACATTTTCTTTTTGTGTCTAAAAACATTTACCTTTCACGGTACACGGCAGTCAACATTTTATACTTCTATAAGCACAGTAGCCAGGCAGGATTTCATTAAATTAAATCACAATATTTTCCAAATGGGCAGGCCAAAATCCCAAATTAATGAAATGAATAGCATGTCTTTTATCTTGCGTCTGAATGGTCGAGTGACTCTCAACTCTACTGTGCACTGCCATGTTTGGATATGATAATGAGACCAGCGTCTCATAGACATTTATTTTTTTAATTTCCAGAAAGGCAGAGGTAGAAAAATCAGAGACGATAAAGCCATTGGTGATAAACGCCCTTGGATGTGTCCTTGGAGGAGAAAGAAGGACCTGAAAGGAATGTTTTTAAATAGCTGAAATATGATGCATTTTCATAAAATCCCTAAAGGCCCGTTCACTGCAAAAAAGATATTTGACATTTGATTTGGAAAGAATTAGACATTTGATATAGAGTGCAATAAAGCAGGACAATGAATCAGTTTAAAAAGGCTATGATTCACCTGTGTGTGCTTGAAGTCTTCGACACAGACAGTGTTTTAATCTTTAAATTACATATAAAAGTGTAACCTTTACTTGTCAATTTATGTAAAATATCAACCCACACCTATACGTCCTTTACATAATCAGCAGACGATCTCAGTGAATAAGCAAGATGTGTGATATAACAATAGATGGTGGACATGCACAATTTTAGTTTGTGATTAATAAGAAGATGCTGTGCTGCTTCAATTAATTGCAGATTCGTCAAAACGTGAAAAGTAATGTAGCTTTTGGTCGCGCTAAAGCGGTACTGGCTGGAAAAAGTAGTTAGCTACTAGAAAAACTTCTATCCACTGCTTCTGGTTTACGCAGATCTTCTTCTTTGCTTGTTTTTGCAACTCGAGATGCTGTACTTCTTCAGAAGACGTGTAACAGCGCCCCCTACCGCGTAACAGTGAAAACACGGATTGCCGTAAAAACTTGTTAATGGCGTGGAAAGAGTCAGATGTTTGAAGGGAGGGGTTGAAAAAGTTAAGCCGTACTGGTAGATGGTGTGACTGCACCCTTCTGAGACAGTAGGCTAGACAGTATTAAGAGGTTTTTCAGTGAAGAAAATCACTTCCTCCTGTCACCTTAAGTAGTAGAGACAGACAAGCATGTGACTCATCCAAAGTAAATTGAAGTCAGCCAACCCAAATTGTCTGGTTCATAGTGGCAATCATAGTCTCAATCACATCATCCTTTCTAGCCCTGTTTTTCCACCTCCACACCAGACGAAATATCGGACCCCATTGAGTGGCAGCATCTGTAAACATAATCTTCTATCCATCAATATTTTCTCTTTTCTCAAGTAAGGAGCTAAAGGGAAGTCATATTTTGGGCACTGAAAGGGTGTACAGAGGAAAGACATTTATGGCTACGCACAGTAAACAACCACAAATGGAACAACATGTTGCCACAAGTAAATATGGGAAAGACACAACTTGTTTGGTGTTCTAGACGGGGCAATAAAGAATATTCCAGAGTCCAATCCAAACAGGCAGGATAGAAGACCAAGATATACATTTGCTCAGTACTGGTGTAACGTTATGCAGAGGCAAGTCCAGTGAGAAGCAGGACAACACATTCAAACACATCTACAGGTAGCAAAGTAGAAACAGATGAAAGATTTAGGGGGAGATGTCCTTCTTAAGATCAGTATCAGCCAATGGTTTCTTAAGAGGAGCAACACTGACATATTTTCACTTCAAAATTAAAACAATACTCCACAAATAAAAACATGAATGTGTCCCCAAATCCACCATTAAAAAACTGACATAAAAAGTTGATATTCAACTTAGAAAAGTCACAGATCACTGTTTTCCACAGACACAAAATTAGAGGACTGACTAAATCATACACATTTTTTATTTTGCAGAAGAAAATGACCAGGTTGCTTAAGTAAATGCTTTGTTATCTCCCATTTGCTTCTGTTAACACTGTCGTGTTTAGGGTTTAGTGAAGGTTATTTACAAATGCATTAACCTTTTAGCGACACTCACTGGACATTAATTTCCGAACTGTTGAGATACATACAACAAGCAACTACGGGTTGCACTGATTTATCCTAGTCGGCTTCTTGTCAAAACAATACCCGAGTTACTCGAGTACTTGTGGTTTGTGTCACCTTTTTTTTTTAAAAAAGGCATAAAAATAATAGTATAAATGAGTGTTTATTAGTTGACAGCCCAATGTTTGCAGCTATTACGTCTCTTATGTGTAGGATTGGGAATCGAAAATCAAACCCAACTCTGGAATCGGACACTTGTTATCGAATAAAAATGTAGATTTCTCTTTTCGGTTCCGTTGTGTGTTTTTAATGTGACTTTAAACCATTCAAGTACAGGAAGACCCACACACTGTTTTCTGTGCTGCACACACATCCACAACACGCTCACAGAAAGACTCTCATACTGTATAGAGCGCGATACTGAACTTCACATTCAGTCAGTCACGTTCAACGTTACGCTGAAACTGACGTCATGAGGTCTCGCCTAGGAGGCCAATCACCTCCAAGTGGTAACAGAACGAGCCAATGAACATTGGCCAGTGAGATTTGCATGCCGTGTCTTTCCCGTAAACCAGGGGTCTCCAACACGTCGCTCGTGAGCTCCCCGCAGCTCGTGTTCTGATTGGAGGTAGCTCGCCAATGGGCCGTTCACATATCGTGTCTTTTGCGCGCTCAAGTGCGTTATTTTAAATGCAGGAAGCTCATAATTGAAGCGACGCGCTTATTTTTTCCAGGCACAGCGAGATGAAAAAAATCTCAACTTTTCAGAATGCCGCAAACGAAACCGCAGGTCATGTGACAAGAACCGACCAATCAGCTTCACCCTTTCCGTAACAACATTGAAAGCTCCGTCAACATGAAGGATGGGGGTGCAGCCAAACACTACGGGTGTTTTTCTTTTCTCTGTAAATAAAACTTGTAGCAGAGCTACAGAAAGCGTTTTTCGGTGGAGGAAATCCATTAGCTACTAAAACTTCTTTGTCGTTGTGGAGAACGCAGTGCATGGTTGCATAGCAACGACAGACGCCACGGGAAAATCAGACCGAATTTTACTATTAATAATGAAAGATAAGCTAATGTACATTGTAAACGTCAGTAATTTATCTTGTTTATACTCATTCTTTTTATAAAAATGATTTAAAAGGCTGAAATATGCGAGGTTTCTTTTAATAAAACCTTTTTTGTCAAAACTTTATTTGATCTTGTAGCCTACATGTTAATTTTGCTACTAATTAGTGGATAACATGTAGCAAGACACTCCCTTAAAATCTGGCCATCATTTTTAATGCTGTTATTTTAATGTTTATGTAAACAAAAAGTGCATATTATATTTGTTATTTGCTGGTTTTCGACATAGAACTTGGTGAATTGATTTTATTGTGTAGTATTAGTAATCTTTGAACAGGATTCTGTGATAACCGTGATCATTTTGGTCACTATAATAATGTAATGAAATTTTCTTGCCATTTCATCTCTAGTTATGATGCACTATAAAATCAATGTTTTGTTTTTACAGTATAATATGCAAAGTACAATTTTCTATAAAAAAATTATCTCTGATTCGGTTCTTTTCTCTGACATTAAAGGGTGACATATATGGGCCTACAAAAACTCTTTTAGGTCTAAAACAGTTTAGATAGTCGTTAATATGAGAGTTATGAGACATTATTTAAGAGATTTAAGTATTGTATTACACGAGTAGCTCTCGGACACTATCTTTTTTAAAAAGTAGCTCTCAAATGAAAAAAGGTTGTAGACCCCTGCCGTAAAGTGACAGCAGCCTAATCTTCCCGCTGCGTATAATAACACTAATCAAACAGTAAAAGACAAAGAGAAAATTAACTCGCTGTTCTTGACGGAATAACATTTGTCACTATATTTTTTATGTATATTTTATTCATAAAGTGCAGTGTTATTTTAAATTTGATTAGTTTCTGTATCTGAATACCAGAAAATCTTAAAAGACTGTTTATTTTAGTCGTATCGTTTTAGTGATTACTAGTCTATAATAATGCTTGACATTTATATAACCTTGACTAGTTGTTTTCATGATATTTTTAAACCGTAGGCAAAAGTTCCTTTTCTTCAGCCGGTTGATTTTTGTTCATGGTATTCATCTACAATGAAATGTTTTGCAACAAGACTTATTTTTTTACCCCATTGGAATTTAAATTAGGAATTGATACGCAGAATTGGAATCGTTAAAATTCAAATGACACCCAACCCTACTTTTATGTTTTGTAAAAAAAAAAAATGAATGTGGTTCAAGGCCACATCCTCTCTTCGGTCACGGCTCGCTGGTTTAAAAGGAAAAACAAGCATGTCGTTACGGTGATTCTGTGCTCGAGTTCGAATGGCACTAGTAGTTGAAGTAGTAGTTGAACTAGCCTATGCAAGCCATGCAATCAACACAATAAAGCAATGCCAGATTCACATTCATCTCGTTCGGCTTTAAACGACACTCACTGAACAGAAAACTTTGAAAGTGCAAGAAGAAACGTAATTTACTTTAGCAGAAATGTTACCACAGGTACAGTTTTCTAATGAGCCCGGGATGAAACTTTGTTCTGCTCTTGTTTCCCAATTCACTGTTTGTGAGTTCACCCCTCAGTCTTTTTTCATTTCAGAGTGTCATAACAAATATCATTATCATCTGGGTGTGACCAGTCAACAAAATATGCATCTGTGGATAGCGAATACATTCTCACTCCTGCTTAACTCCCATTTATTCAGAGGATTCAGTTTCATGGCTAATGTGCTAATGCAAACAAGATTCCCTGTCGAGATACACATATTCTGCACATGGCTTTATGTCACGGGGTCACACAAGCGCTAAATGTCAACTGCTACTTCCTAAAGAGAGTCGCCAGCAGTCAGTAGCTGTTCTTGTCCATGGCATTCCTGAGTCTAATTCAATCGGATGTATATCATCCTGGTGCCATTCATAGCTGGCTTACATTGCTCACAGAATATCCCATTGAAGCGGAGCACAATGCAGAGATACAGAGATTCGTCATCGCTGCGAGGTGTTCCTCAATTACGCCCAACAGACCGCCGATTGTGAGGCTTGGCTGGCAACAACACACAATAACTGGCAGAAAGTGATCGTCTTTTCCACTCGATCAAGATACTGAGCATGATTCGGGATTAAGCTTTCCCCAGAGGCGGATCACAAGTAATTAGTCTGTGCCTCACAATTATTTCTGAAAACTATTCCTTCTCCACTGGCTTGACTCCCAGCCACCAGAGTAAACATTAGAGTCAAGGGGAAGCGAAGATATTCTAATTTACAGCATTTCATTCAAAACAGCCTTCTTTTTGTTAAACAGCGCTGGAGGCAGTCCAGGAAGAAAACGAGAAAAATACACAGTGTATAAATACGCGAGGGTTTTGCACTCCCTGCGTTTGAATGACGCCGCGCATTTATGTCTTTTCAAGGAAACACCTCAACTAATATTGAGTTTACTGTATTTAGGCTTAAGAGAGCAGAAGATATCCAGCTTGGCACTGTGTGACTTTATGACTTTATGAATAGGCTGCTGACTCTGCCTGACCCATTACTACTAGAACAAACATAGTTTCTGCGGATTTGCACACTGTTATATTTTGAGTCGTACCTCATCGAGTTATCATTTATAGCAATATTTCCTCAGACGAATCGTAGAACTAATGATGTGATTGTAACGTGTAGTAGAGGAGTAGTTGAGGCGTGGCTCTAAATGCAGTTTATTTATTAAAGAAAACCAAATCTCAGCAGCCAGAACCAAAAAACAAAAAAACAAAAAAATCACAGTATACTAGTCATATCAAATGTTCAAGACATGGTACAATAATGACCAACGAGGGACTGATGATGTGCAATACAAGAAGCCTCAAAACGTTTACAACTCTTGGTTGGAATCAGTGTTCGGAGGTTGTTTATAAACGCAAGTCAAACAAGGCTTTGTTACGTCGTTCTGTTTCAAACCTTAGATTTGAAAACTTCTGACGTTTTCCCGCTGAAGGGCGTTGATCTGATGAAGACATTGACGAGTGTCTAACGCTTTTAACTGATCTATGGTCAGTTTTATAATGTAGGATAATTATTTAATGAACTGTAATAATACTTAGGCCTGTGCGTGTATAATGCAAAAAGGAGAATGACATGTAATTGCTTCTAATTGGCCTAGTTTGCACAAGTCCTGCCAAAAGTGCAATTATACACTGAATCATTGTGCAAAGTAATTAGTACATGGGACATATGGGTATAATAAGGGTATAAATACACAGAGTGAACGAGGAACTAAACATGACACAGGTAAACAATGGCTGTTATGTAGGGCACTATTTGAGGGAACAGCCATTAGTAGTGGTTTCTGAAACCATAGAGTGCACTCATTCAATCCCACAATGCACTGGAATAACCAGTGTACAACTGATGTACGCTCAACGGCTAGAGAATACCCATAATGCACTGTGAGAGTTGTGCATCAAATGAATTCCCGCGTTTGACCAGAAGATGGAGTCGCAGCTCAATCATTCATCCATCCATTTTATAATCCGCTGGTTCAATGTGGGTACAGCGTAATATCATACAGGTATGCAATCATTTTACTTGATTATTAAAACGTTTAATTAAGGTGTGGACATAGCTTCCATGCAGACAGCCAGTGACTACCCGAGGGAACAGATTAGACACAGGAAGAATTGAGAAGAATACAACAACAAGGAAAGAAAATACAAACTAAGTGACAACTACCCACATGCTGAGTTATATTAGATTACCCTCACTAATAATGTACCATGGTAACCACCGTTTCAACAAGATCATGTGTTGTAAGTGCTACAGTGATCGATACTACGACAAAACTGTGGTAACTATGGTAAGGGAAGAAAAGACTGAAACTTTTAAATGCCATGTTCATTTCGTGACATATAGATTCATTCATTTCTGAAGGAAATGTGCATCTACGATATTTGGTCTCTAGATTCTCAGGTCCTTCCTTCACTCTAAAAAAGCTTGGGTTATTTTTTCTACCCAAATCCTGGGTTGAACATTGTTTGGGCTATTTTTTCAGTGTTTGGGAAGTTTTTATGTAACCCAGATCCTGGGTTTGCGAGTCACCTAAACGAGCGTGGTGGAAACACCTGATGGCATGCATAACATTTTATGATTTTATTCAAAAAAAGATACAGAATATAAATGCTTAGAAAGTTCGAATACGTTCTCAGAACTGTACACTCAGGTTATGGAGTCAGTCACAGCATATTACGAGTATTATTATTTTATTTTTAAAGGTTTAGAGGATATAAGTTAACTCATAAACATTAATTCATGTATGAGAAGTTATGCTGGGTTAAATTTTGTCTAAAAATGTGTTCTGTCCTATATTTACCCAGCCCTTGGGTTTGAACAACGCAAATTGGGTTGTTTTTAACCCAGTGTTTTTTAGAGTGTTCAGTTGTAAGTGTGTGGGATTCTGGGATTGTAAATGTAATCACGGACCTCTCCTGAACAAGCCGAACGGGTCATTATGTCAATTGGTGGAAACTGTTAGCACTATGGTGCATTTTTGTGAGATTAATGCTGTTGTGAATGTTTAGCTAGTTCAAGCGTCGACTGTGACATGAAAATGTGTAATTCCAGGATGTGGGAATTATAATGCTATAAAACTGGAGAGCACATTTCATGCACTTCCAAGCGCCAGTAGCTGTCCCTGTGTGGCGTCTCTGACTAGCTCAGGCCCAGTTAGCGAACATGGCCGCTCTGTTCACGTTCGCCACAGCAGTGGTCCAGCTTTTGCATCATCACTGTGGGCAAACACGGTTACGCTCCAAAACGCTTTGTTTGTCATCATTTCCGAAAAGCAAAGTATGTACACAGTATTTGTGGGCTTCAGTTTTTGGCAGTAATCAAACAGATATTTGGTGCTGAGTTGACTTTACTGCGGTCTCCTGCAAGTTTTGTTCAAACTTTCCCAGAACAATGGAAAGAAAGGCGGACAGTCATGGGGTATATTGTTTTATGTTCTGGGATTGATAATTACAGTTTTTAATGTTGCTTACACACTAAAAATGGTTAGTTGAGGCACACTCAGTGAAACCATTGAAGTCTTCCAAAAGCACATTATCTTCTTTACACCCGGTTTGAAATAAACACAGCTCTCTATTAGACACATCTCTCAAAACGCACAGCTCTTGTGTTTCATTCGGAAAACACTACCATTGAATTCATTTACCCATCACCCACATCCAGTGGTTCACTTGGAAATCAGAGCTTGAGCACTATAGAAAGGCATTACGCTGGCTTTCTTTCTTTCTGGTTTGGACAACAGTGGAGGCCAGTTTTGGAGAATTAGAGGAGTGAGAGAACGAGGACAAGCTGAACTAGCATGACACGTTTAACTTAATATGAGTATTTCTCTCTAGAAGCGAATCTGCTTTACCGATGAGCTTCATATTCAGCTGACACTGACTCAGAAAACATATGTTTATTAATAAACTGTTCAAATGTTCAGACAGTCTGCTTGCTGTTGACGCATTCATTAGTTTTGCCGGTGCACTACAGCCAGCTTTATGTGTGCGCTCGAGTGCTTAATTTATGCTTTAAAGGCTCATTATTATGGTTTGGTCTGTAATGAAGAACAATGTTAGTTTCTCAGCTTTAAAAACTCAAACCATTTTTGAATGCCCACCACGTAAATACATTAATATCATAAACGTGCGACTAGGCCGCTTAACCCTCTGGTGAAAAAACATTTACATTTTGTTTTTGTTTTTGTAGAATTTTTTATTTCATTGGAATGGTACGAAACTTGGTAAAGGTTTTGGCACTTGCTGTGTGAACACAAAAAAATCATGGACATGATTCGAAAAGGTTAAATGGTCCTGTAAAAAATAGTCACACTTGTGCTCCTCGCGGTCAGAAACGAGCGTATAGGAAATGAATGGGAGACGAATTTCACCTAGTGGAAGCGTTTGGTACTGCAGCCGAACAACATCTCACTGAATGCTCTTTTTTTGAGATGTCAAGCTCAAATTTTGAACACAACTTGTTTAGATTCATGGCTTTTTCATAACAATAAATGAAAAATTCTGTAACTACTTTAAGTTCACTTTTTAAAACTTTTTTCACTTCAGCAATAATCTGTCAAGTGTCGTCTTTAAAAAGAGATCAAACTTCAGTCTGTGCTCTAAAGAAATAAAAATGTATCACAGTTTTCATTTTTCAGGTCTACGCTCAAAAAGTGACTAAATGGATTATAAATACAGCTTAAATATAATTTAGTGCCATAAAATCCCATACTAAATATTAAACAAAAAACATTATCAAACTAAAATATAGTACATTCATTTCATTGAAAAAAATTAAATAAATGTGTCATTTTTGACAATCTTCAGGAACATAAATACAGTGAGTCTATCTAAAAACATGGTCTATGTGTATTCATAGTGAGATATTTCATCTGCGGTAAACATAACACATGCTTACAAGTGAATCTACAGTCTGAATCTGACAGATACGTCATAACAAAAGTCCCAAATCAGAGTAATTTCCACCTCAGTGGACAATAAAGATTATATTCGATTCGATTCTATTCTCAAAACAAAAGTACTAACAATGGAACTCATGACAATGAGATCACTTATCTTAATATGATCAGGTGTATTACTGTCCCTATAAGTCAAATAGAGATTAGTTATGGATTGAACTTGAGATTATACACCACTAATCATGTTTATTGCAGATAGAAGGGGTAAAAGATTAAGGGTGTCTCTGTCCCCCTGAATGACCCTTAAAGACTTCAGTCTGAAGAAATCGTTTTGTCATCATGCTCTCGTTTAGTTCAAGTATTATTTTTCCTTCTTCCATGATACACAAAAGGAAGTGTTAGGCAGAATGTGTTTAATAACACAAAAGTGGATGTGATTTATGTTTCCAAGCTGCAAAAAGGACATAAACTAATAAGGAGCTATTTTAATACTGGTACAGTACGTCACACACACACACACACACTGCTAAATGTGTGCTTTGTGTAAAGGCACAAGGAGGCATTAACTGCCCTAATAACGTTAGCAAATCATGAAAATAAAAAAATTACATGACAACTTAACTTTCAATAAAATAAATAATGATTTTATAACGATAAGAATTCAGGTTTGTTTATCAGTATGATAGCAACGCTAACTTCCGCTGGAATTGTCGGATAGGAACCGTCCGTAGATTTTCGCAAGAGTTCAATTTTTTGAACGCATCCGGATGACCAGCGGACACGATTTTCTTCGCAGCGCACTCGGTCGGACCCGTTTCGGACCCATTCGCATGCGGTCTGCGAATCTCCACAGGAAATGAATGACTTCCGGTCGTTTCGGAGCCGTATCGGAGATGATTTCAACTGCCAGTGTGAAGGCGGCGTTAGACTATTCATTCAAAGAATCCTGAAATCCTGTTTTCAACATTGATAATAATTAGAAATGTTTCTCGAGCATCAAATCATCATATTATAGTGATTTCTGGAGGATCATGTGACACTGAAGACTGGAGTAATGATGCTGAAAATTCAGCTTTAAAATCACAGGAATAAATTACACTTTACTATATACTCACATACAAAACATCTGATTTACATTGTAATAATATTTAACAATATTACTGTTTTTTGTTGTTGTTGTATCTTTAATTGAATAAAAGCAGCCTCGGTGAGCAGAAGATTTTAAAATTATTTAAAAAAACATTACAAATCTTACCGATCCGAAACCTTTAAATGGCAGTGTGTATGTTTGCATATATTTATGCACTTATATTTATAATTAAATTATGCTTACATTACTGTATATCACTGAATATTGTCACCTATTTTTCAATATATATAAAGCAACAATTCCTTATGAAATATTCAATATATTGCAATATATTAACAATACATTATTCAATCTATTTTGAATATGCATTAAATTATTACATTATATATTAAATATGTACAGTATATGTGAAAATATAATCAGGTTGATTCAGTAATGTCAAATAACATTTTTTTTTTAAATAAAATTAATTTAGATGTAAACAAATTTTTTAGGTTACCATTTTTTTCCAGTGTGGGAAGTGAAAACAGACACAATATATTAAACCAACTTCAACTTAAGAGTCTGTTGTGAAACACAAACACAGATGACATGCATGTTTAATCTAAAGGAAAAGAACCAGGTAGTTTCTCGGTCAAACACAAAACACCATTGAAATCACTATTTACCAAAGCACTAAATCTGCACACAAAAAGGCTTATTATGGAAATGCTGCTATATGTTTGTTTTCTTCGTTTCGGTATTTTGTCATCACAGCGTAACTTTTCCTTCCTTGTTGTTGGCATGCTTCACGAAAAACAAAACAAAAAAAAAACAGTAAAGGCAGGAGAAAGAAAGAGGGCAGTGATCTTGTAAATTATAGCCTTGCCATGGTGTTTTTAATGGCACGTCCACAATCTGGAAAAGACATGAATATGTTGCTTCTGACATATTGCACCACATGAATGTTTGAGCCTGGCCCTGAGTCAGTGCCACTCCTCCTCAACTGTGCAATTTGCATTTGATGATAAAAACCACAGACCACAAGACTGGTTGTCCCTTGGAAATGCTCGCAAAACCACATTCTGACTTAGTGCAGCATTTAGTTCCTAATTACAGTGTTGCCTTGGCCAGATACGACTGAAGACAGCGGCTGGAAACAGTGTGCGTTGCTTTAGTGTGGCCCGTTCCCCCTCAATGTTTTTAGCTATTATATAAGATCTGTTAATATGCTGTTCACTCTTGGTTGTACACTGCCAACACGGCATTTTAATTTTCATCTACAGCTTAAAAAGGGGTTATGTAACGTGCAGAGTGGACACTGGGTGTTTAGCAATACCTTAATGGATGTCATTGGTTTGTAATATACACCAGACAGGGATGCTAGTGCGTAACGGTCAGCACACATCTGCTAACCTGTACGGGCTAGGGCTCATTATAGCAATGACAGAAGAACCGCGGCTAGATTACGGATTACAGCAGATTCCTTTTTAATTCTCTTAAGTGCTGTCTATTTTTGGATGCTACAGATGTAACGCTCATAACTAAGATGCTAACAATGCGTTGAGATGCGATGCTGTTTGAGGGAGGATTTAGCGTGCACAACAGCCGCTGCTCTGTAAATGCACACGCCTCACTTCTCGAGAGTTGTGCAGGTGAGCGTTTACGCTGAAATATCACAGGTGTGTTGCGATGTGATGGACTCATTATATTCCCAAAGGCCCGAGGCAGGGAGCGAATGGACAAATTAAAGGATTCGAGGCAAGCAAATATGATTAAGAAGAAGTCTGAAAGCCCTTCAAAGAGATGTCCTGCGACAAATGAATGATGACATGTCTGGAAAACACACACACACACACACACACACACACACACACACACACACACACACACACACACACACACACACACACACACACACACACACACACACACACACACACACACACACACACACACGGGAAAAGATGAACACTAAAAGGTCTGTAGCTTCAGACAAACTCTCAATCCACAGTAGTGGCCAACAGTGATGTCCGGAAGCGATATTAGTTTTTAATGACCCTACAAGTTCAATTAAACCATCAAAATATGAGGAAAATATTGGATTTAAAAAAAATATATATATATGGCGGAAGAACAAAACACTAAACCTGGTTAAGATATTTATCTGACAAATGCAGTTGCAGTTTTTATTCCACTATGCAAAAAGAAATTGCATAGAAAATCAGTAACAAGCATACAGTGTACTACACCATAATCAGTTATTAATATTTTGTAGGTTAGCTCAAGTTTCTGCAGCCTGGACAAAAATGATGTCGCACAATCTGTCATGCTTCATTGTGTTATTATCACACATAAAACAATCGACTCAAAGCATAACTACACACAATGACTACAAAATCCTTAACAGATGTTTATTAATATCTGAATAAAGGGTGAAATTTGTACATTTTCCATCACTTTTGGACTCTACTGTATGCAATGTCACCATACAAATAGCAATTACACAGTAATAATTGTACTGTATTACTGTTTAATTACTTTCTGTATCATAATATTGGTGGTAGAGGAAAGGTTTTTGGTGAATCAGTTTTTGGCGATTACACAATTGCTGAATGCGATCCTGCATAATTCCTCTTACGTTCTATTTCTAGAGTTATTACACTTGAAATCAGCACAACTCAAATACACATATAATTATGCCTGAATGTCATGGTTATGTCTTGAGTGAACAAGTTTGTTGTGAACAAGCAACATAATATATACCGGCTCCTGTCTGTGTCATTAATGTTAATCAAACAACAACAACAACAACAACAAACAGTCCTTAAACTTAAAGCACTGTTTCTATCTGTGTCTTTATGTGGTATTTATTTGTCCTGTTGTCATTTGATTTTTACTTCTCATTTTATTACTAACAGTTTACTGAATTACTTAAAGGCTACTTATAATACTTTGGCCATATTTCCCACCATTTAAGTGAGACAGTACACAACTGGACCAAATAAAATATACCAAAATAAACTAGATTTATGCATTTTGTTTGTTCTATTGACATGCGTGACTACTGTCTAACATAATATTAAAAAAAAAAATACAACTTTTCTGGATATTACCACCACAAAATCAGTCATTCTGATCACAAAAAATATCACAAAATCCTAGTGTGACTAATATGTATATTTAATTCTTCAAATAAAATAATTATTTGGAATAATGTTCGCCATCATTCGCAATAAGACATTTTGATTCGATCAACTTCCCGTTGTTGATGTATCCGCAGCCATGGTTCAATGCCATATCAGCTTATAAGTGTGGTCAGCATCTTCATAATCACATCAGAAGATGTTTCTAGCCTTCGCAACCCTCTTCATTCATGCCCTGACGAATAATCTGTGTGTTTTGCAGTGCTACTTTGTCAAATTAATGTGCTAAGCGAAAATTAGTGCTAATGTAATTAGCTGTGATATAAACATTGCCCATGACCACAAGCGTTTTCTCTAATAAAGCTCATTTCTATGAGCTACTGTAAGAGGTTAATGTCATTTGAAGGACACTAGCTACAAACGTATCTAAAATGGCCGGTGAAATTACATCAGGGCTTTGCTGTCACATCCTTTTAGTTGCACCTCTGGCGCTTTAACCAATAAGCCAGTGCCAAATGACCCGCCGCTGTAACGCCACGCAGGGAATCGTGGGGAACACTGGCTGATGTCACGATGCAGTGGGAGAATGTCAAGCCCACACGTGTGATTATCAGGGATCTGGCCTTTGCTCGCTCGATGGGTTCATGCGTGGCAGAGCGCTTTATAACACCGGACTCGTGAAAAGCTTCTGGTGTAAAGTGTGATAAGACGTGAAGAGCGACTCTTTGCCACAGCTTGTCTGTAGCTGATTAGGAGGACGTCTTTCATAGATGTTATCCTGTTTGTCTTGGTAGATGTTATCCTGTCTAAAGGGGACACAGTCATAGATTAGATTATAGCTCATCCAGGGTTTGAAATTAACACCCGCCAAATGCGATTAAAAATCAACAGTGGCGGGAAACGCTGTCAAATCACGAGCCAATTTGGCGAGTTACTTATTATATTTACTCACTTTGCTTTGGAAGTTCGCGTGAACCAAATCTGCGCCGATTTAGCGCAAATACTCGTGAGTCCTCATGATATATTAAATACAGTGTATTGTGTACTCATATCTGGCTAACTTGAACACACACGTCACTACGCAACAAATAACAGCACGCTTGTTCACTTGCATTAAAGTAATAGCGAAGATTAAAAAGCATTCTGCAAGATTGTAGCATCCTACATTTTTTTGATGTTCTTTGTCCTCTATTGATCTGTCCACCTAAAATAAGTTTTTGATGATGAGGATGAAAGAGGAAGATTTAGTTTGAATAAAAAATGAATGAATGAAATCCAAATTTAATTTTATATTAACATTTTAAGCAATTTTTTTGGAATTAAGTAATTTTAAAAGCGGTAATTGCAAGTTACAAGTTGTGGACAGAGACTCCTGAAGTTTCTGGTATTCTGCTTATTCTGTGCGGTGGTCCGTTCACAGCAGTCACACCAATCAACCTTTCTAATAAGTTTGCACTTATTTGTACCGCTTATGGCATTTTTACCATTATAAAGCCATTTTATCCTAATTAAATGTCTGCATCATCTTGTGTGTTAAATTCTTACATAGAATAGTAAGACACAATAGGATTGATATCAATCAAATGAAATCAGTATCAACTAAATCCGTCTTTGCATTGCAGAGGAAACACAGAAGTGGCATTTAGATGCATTTCCACAGACTGTTAAATATTTAAAAGATAGATTAAATGTGAAATTGAAACCGGCAGCAAGTCACTGTTAATGAGTGAGTCATTGAGATTGAACCGATTCATTCAAACGGCTGATTCATTAATGAGCGATTCATTGAATCATTCATTCAAAAGATTTGAAAAGAGTTTATTCAGTAACGAAACTGCCGTGTGTTGCTCAGAGACATTTTCATTAGTGAAATGGAGCAAAATTAGGCGATATTTTGTTTAAAATGTAAGTCACTTAATAATTAACTTCTAGTTTATTAAACTGTTGTTTAAAATCGATGTCACATCTGTGATCAAGATGATGCGGAGACGTGGCGACATGGTATTGCTCTCGTCTTTATTTTGTGTTATCTTGGATTCTGCCAGATTATGTATGTATGTATGCATGTAATTATTATTTTCTGTCTCAGTGTTTTATAATTGTGGACGAGCTCACCAAGAAAAAATGCTAGTTATGGCAATAAATAAATAAATACATATTATCAAGCTGATAATTGGAGAAAAAAACGGCACTCTTCATGTTATACTAACTATATTAAAGTATATAAATATAAAAGACATACATAGGTATTTTTGGGCCTTTTCTTGAACAATGAGGGCATTATAAATGCATTTTACTAGAGTAAATCACTCAGTGAAAGCGTGCACAAGTGCACTAGTCTAACCTACTAGACTACATCACAAGACGTTAGATGTGTGTGCTCTCTAGATGTGTGTTTGTTAAGTGAGGGACACACTGGATAATGTCAGATCACCAAAGACGATATATATGGCATACTCCTATTTGGGAGTGTTGATGAACTCGATCTTCTCCATCTGTGGATAAAGTCTTTGACAAAATTCTCAGCTTTTTGTTCAAAATGTTGCTTTTTTTTGATGAATGAAGCTATTTGTCTTTTTCAAAAGCAGAGGTTCTGTTCTTTCCTTTAATATATTGACTGTTTAAATATTCATATGGGTTAATTGATTTAGTAATGTGTAGGGCTGTCACTTTACGTTCGAAAATCGTATCACAATCGATCGGACCAACCAACACAAGTTTTGAAAACGAAAATAGGGAATCGATTTTAACTACCTTTTTTTTTAACCGAAAATATGTTTTAGGTAAACAGATCAATACAGTACACAGAACATGTAGGATGTTGGAAAATAACAATGTCTTTTCTTTTAACCAAATGCTTTTTAATATTCGCTATTACTTCAGTGCAAGTGAACAAGCGCTATTTGTTGCTTAGTGACGTGTGTGTTCAAGCAAGCCAGAAATATGCTGTATTTAATATATCATGAGGACTCACGAGTTGCGTATTTGCGCTAAATCCACGCAGATTTGGCTCACACGAACTTCCCCAGCAAAGTGAGTAAACATAGAAACACGCCAAATTGGCTCGTGATATGACAGCGTAACCCGGCAAAGTTCATTTTTACCTGAATTTGGCGTGTGTCCATTTCAATCCTTGAATGTTGAACTCCTGTTTGTCATTGTGCAAAAAACTTCACGCCAATAAATCATCAGAAATATTGCTGACTTGTGCGCGTCTCAAGCGCCCCTTTTACGTTCGTCCTAATGCCTGTTAGTTGTCCGTGGATTTGCCAAAATTTGGTGTTGAAAATGGAAACGTCTTTAGAGATGGAAAAATCGATTCAATGAACACATATGTCTCAAAAATCGAACAGGATTTTGTCAGAAAAGTGACAGCCCTAGTAATGTGGCTCACATTGGAATTGAAAATGTAAGATTCAGTGTGATTTTTGCTGTTCAGGCTACAGTAGACACGCTTCCATTGCGATATTTTCTAAATGTTGATAAAACTATTGTGAAATGACGGCATTTCCATCAACCGACGTTATGCGACTAAAACGTAATTTTTTTGATACAAGCTCTTGATAAGTTGTGGCATTTCTTTGTGGTTTAGAATTCCCGTAATACTTTTGTCTTTTATTAGTTTAATAAAATAATACATTTTAAAATAAAACCGCGCTATCTACACCAGGTGACCTGAAAATGTGCAAAAACTGTTTCCATTTCAGTTGGCGAAATACCCCTTTTTCGAACTGCCTGAAAAACCACCTCATGCGAGCGTAAAAAAGTTTTTTGCGATATATAGGAGTTTTACGTGTTTTCATTGGCCGTATTTTTTACAATTTGAAGGGTAATGTAAACGCGGCTAGTGAAACACAGATGTGAGATGAGCGTATGGCTAATCCAGAATATCGTATCCAGTAAAATACAGTAGTTTAAGTGCAGTGATTGTTTGATTGTGTTTTGAGGTGAGCAGGTGCACTTCCGCCAAAACAACACCAGAACTGGTCATAAGCGAGTGCCAGGATGACACTGTTTTCAGCTGGTAACTCTCTGTCCTGCTGTGAACTGGCAGAGGTCAGAGGAATCACATCTGTGTTGTGTGTAAGTGTCTGATTGGAGATGAGGAAGCATGGGCAGAAGGACAGAACGGGCTGGGAGTTAATCAGAGACTGCCTAATTACCAGGAGGTGTCTCCCGTCTTCTTCAAAACATCACACCCCTCTGATTAGCTAGTTAAATGGCCTATTGTAAGTTAACCTTGAGCAGGGTTAAAAGTATTTCCGTATAGTTGTCAATCATTTTCGTTGAGAGTTTGTTTTTATGGATGCACTATTCGTTACTTATTGAGGAGCGCATGAAACATTTCTGAATGCACACAGAATAAATAAATACACCCTCATGCCCCTTTTGAGTCAAGATGAGTGCCTCTTCTTTGAACACTGTCTGCTAGCTTTTTATTCAAGCAGAATTTCTGATTTGCATAAGTCGCTTTTGCTTATTCTAGTATTTCAAGTTATCTGTCTGGCAATGTCTCTTACTAAGACTGATGTTTTAAATGATGTAGTGGGGTTTCAAGGCTCGTGTTGAAATGATAAATGCTGGTGTCAGTGCAGAATTAATTTTGTTAAAGCATTGTTTTGTTTTCTGTATTCAGTAACTCAGTATCTCTTTAAGTGTTTATTGTGTGACAGACCTTGCTAAAGAAGAGCCTGAAGCATTCCCCACGGTAAGCGATGAAAGCGTCACACATCTCAGAAAGACCTTAAGTCACGCAGTGATGCATCATAAATCAAAACTACCTTTTTATTTCAGGCAAATATTAACAGAGATGAGATGATTATTTGTTGTTTTGATTAGCATTACGCACCATATTCTCTCATTACACAAAGAACAGTGCGAGCTCATTCGTTTTCACACAGAGGTATTTTTACATAATCTTAACGCATACATTTTTTTTGTATGTTGCACATACAGTTATTCATGTAATGACAATGTCTGAAGTAATTTCTATTGCATATGCACATATTTAGAGATGTAAATCTTCTTTGAATCATATGTCCTGGGTCAACACAAAACGCAACATGAACTTTAAGTAAGAAGGGCGATTTGATGGCAATTTCTAAATAAAATCCAGAAGAGACTAATTAAAATTATTTATTTCAGTCTAAAGTCATTCATTGCAGTTTCAATAAACTTCGACAAGTACGAATTAAATACAGTGAGTGTTATAGTGCAACAGGGTTTCTGTGTGTCAATGAAACCGATATAATGCAATATTAGTTTAACTTTGTCAAAAAAATGTGATGGCATTAATTAATCTCATTCCATGAGTTCAATATTTTCTGTACATTTTGTACATCTCATTTATATACAAATGGGTTTACGTTGTAGATGCTTTTCAAATGTGTCAGTGTCTAGATTTAAACATATAAACATACATATTGGGGTTTTTATAAATGTGAGGCATTTTCTACAAAAAAAAATTACATGGCCGCAAAGTACACTGTATAAACTTAATTGAAAACATAATTGAAAAAATTAAGTTATGTGGAATTGTCAAGTTCACATAACTTAATATTTTCAATTACGCATGAAGTTTATATACTTGAAAAAAGTGAGGAAACCTGATGCCTTAAAACTATTAAGTTAATTATTTAAAGTGTAACAATAAAATAACATTTAATCTACTTTACTTCTGTAATATGCCATGTTTCTGAGCAAGAGAAGAAAAGAAATGTAGGATGGGACTCGATTTTATCCATCGGGAATTGATTGGATCTTAAAGAAATGTCTAGAAAGGAGGCACGTGTTTGGAGGCGTTGAGAAGTAGAGGGATCTCTTACTCTGTTTATCTTTGACTTCATGAGGAAAGGCAGATTGTGTGTGTCCGTATATGAAGCCGTGTGGAGGAATGCAGGTTGTGGCCCTGATAGTGCAGCATTTACTGCTCATGGTCTCTGCATATATTACCCAGTAGTCACAAGGGCGCGGGCAGTGGATAAATGAAGCCCAGTGTTTGGCTACATCGTCAGTGACTCAACTCAAACCTTTCCTCACAGACCCGGAGAGTGGAGAGTAGCACGACCCTGCTATACTTCTTCACCGTCTCTGTACAGAATAGATGTCCTTGCATTACAAAACATTTCAAAACCCATTATACAGGAGTAACACACCTTCCCTGGGAAAGAAATGGCGTCCTACATGATACAAAACTTTCCACTTTGCTCAGGCACAAAAGCCGAGCTACAACGCAGCAAGTGTAGATAACTTGAGAGTTAATCTGTGATATGGTGTCAAACCAAGAGCATAGGTATTATATAGCATAATATTCACAAGAGTTGCCAAGTTGTTGCATTTGCGAAGGACAAGGTGTTTCTGCTTATCTGCACATTGAATCGCATAGTGTTTTTCCCGAGTGTTATTGAGGCTGCTGGCTGGAAAATCTAGAGCAGTGAACTGAATACTTACAAACTCCCATAAGCCCCTGAGGTTTGCAATGAAACTAATAAAGGTCCTTTTAAGAATCCCCCACCCAAGCCCTCAGCACCCGCTCCACAGCATCAGGAGTTTGGTGCCGCCTGGCGAGGAGGCCGTATAACAGATCCAGGGGAATTATTCTTTAAAGAGGAGCTGTTCTGCATGTTCATCTTTCTTTAGTGTGTAATGTTGCTGTTTGAGCATGAAAAAGTTCTTCTCTATATCAGCGTCAGTGTTTCTGAACTCCTGAAACGCCTCCATTGTAGTCTTGAGTTTCTTCCGGGAACGAACACGTCACAATATTCCTCATTATAATAATTCATACGCAGAATAAAGGGGCGGGGCCTGGTTGAGTTAGTTAGTAGTGTGTTGAACTGGCGGTTATGGAAAGGGGCGGGACATTTCCCAAACACACTCGAAGCGCTCGACCAATCAAAACACACTGCTCCAGCCGACCAATCAGAGCAGAGTGTGCTTTTCAGAAGGAGGGGCTTCATAGAGACAGGAAGTAAACAGAGCGTTACTGACAGACTGGGAAGAGAGGAGCCGCAACAATGGAGAATATGAGGAAAATAATCAACATTCAAGCAGGAAAACCTGTTCCAGTAGAGACTGAAAACAAAACCAAGACTAGGGTTGGGAATCAAAAAACGATTCCAATTCGGATGGTTGTAATAAAATTTAAATTTCGATTCCATTTTGTGCGTTTTAATGTGACTTTAAACCATTCATGTGCAAGAAAACCTCTTTTTGCACTTGAACGGACAAATAAACGCAAAAACGTGTAAAAAATATTCTCGTAAACACAGTCGGTAATGTCTTATGTGAACATAAACAGTTGACAAAGTTATATATAACAGTATATTGGATCTGGGCAGCTCTTAAAGTGACAGCAGCCTTTGACCAAGTGACCACTCACTGTTCTTGACTGAAGAACTTATATAACTATATTCGTAATGTTTATTTTATTTATAAAGTGCAGTGCTATTTTACATCTGAATACAGTTTCTGTACCTGAATCTTAAAACACTTTATTTCAGTCGTATCTTTTCTCGGTTGTACTTATTTGTCTGATTGCTAATTTTTTTATTTGTTCTTTTTTTAATTACTGAGTGTTTACTTGTCTTTAATAATGCTTGAAATTTATATTAGTTAGGCTAGTTGTTTTAATGGTATTTTTAACTACAGGCAAAAGTTCCTTGTGTAAGTGTTCTTTAGCATGTTGATTTTTGTTTATTATTTATTGAATTAAATGCTTTGTAATAAGACTTTGATTAAATGTGAATGATATCTATATATTTTTTTACCTTATTGGAATCAAAGTTAGGAATTGATAAGAATTGGAATCAAAATCGTTAAAATGTAAACACTACCCAACCCTAATCAAGACTCTGTAAAATAATAGGCATAATAGGTCCTCCTTATTTCAAATGAAACCTTGCTACTAGAGGGTGACGACTCGCAAAAAAAAAGTAGCAGGAAAAAAAACGAGTGGAGAAGCAAAAGTTCATGACTGAGAATTTTCACGTGGTAACACTACTCTGTCAACCTGGGAGTTGAGGAATGCAGAGCAGCCGGGGATTCTGGGGCCAGGACATCAGAAAGGAGACAACATTCACAGTGGATTGTGACAAACTGATTGAGTCAAAGCCATCGAAATTATATGCGATTCTGTCTGAACTATCAGAATTAGAAGACTCACTCCTGAACTTGCAATGTTTGTGTGTATAGAGTTCACTAGATAAAAGGTTTGGCAGCTTGTGGCTGGGAAAAAGAAACACGGATGTCAGCAGTTTAACCCACTTGGTGCAATTTAGCTATTACTGACCAGAGACACTGTGGCTACGTTCACACTGCAGGCTGAAACGACCCAATTTCGACCTGTATCTGATCTTTTCATGACAGTCTGAACGACACAGATCCGATCTTTTCAAATGCGACCCAGGCCACTTGGGTATGTGGTCCACATCCGATTTGTATCCGATCTTTTGAAATGCGACTTCAATCTGAATGGCCAGGTCACATGTATCCGACCCGCACGTCATTGATATGCGACAAACGTCATAATTCTGCGTTGAAGTAGGCGGGAATGAGAAGATAAACAACAACTATGGCGTACGATGCTGAGACCAGTCAATGGAAGGGAAGCAAGGTTTCTGATTTAATTAATATTTGGGGGGACAGCTCTATTCAGGCCATGTTTAGCTACTTCCCCAAACAACAAGTGACGTGGTTGACAGTTGAGTACTCTTCTGCACATGCGGGTCACTTCTGGGTCATTTCACGTTCACGTTCACACAGGAGATCACAAAAGGTCGCATTTAATTGGAAATGTGAACGGCCTTGCAAAAAAATCGGAATTGAGCATTAAGCCCCTGCAGTGTGAACGAGGCCTAACACACCATCCTCACAAGGTGCATCATGACAACGAGACTTGACAAAATAAATCCTTAATCACAGCCAATCAGAAGAGTGTGTGGGCGGAGTCCCAAATGCATTGCACTCGAAAGGATAAACAATCGAATTCATAATTATTACATTTTAACAAAATTAAGAATACATACTGAGTGACTGAATGAATCTTTGTCATAGAATGCACTTGTTTGTTCACAGTTCGAACGTTCTTGTTTCCTTTAATCTGAGGTGAATTAACCATTGTTGCTTTCAGTACGGCTATAAAGATCACGCAAAATGATATTCAAACTCACAATAAATAATTTTAACATTAAATGAAGCCATTAATAAGTACCTGAGATTATCGATGTCATACTTTGTCGTAAGAATCATAGGAATAGAAACTGTGTATAAAACTGAATTCGCTATGGCTCGTCGCATATCACCGGCGCAGTTGGTTAGGACAAAAACTCTGGCTAACATGGAAAAGACACCTTTTGTTGAGGCGTCTGGTAAGGACGCGGTGTAACTTTCGACAGCTCATAATAAATCACCGTCAAGCCGTTGTGTGATGTTTAGGGTTTCTATGCCTAAACCCCAAGGCTGAAAGCAGGAACTGAAGACAATACAAGTTTGTGAATACATCAAGAGGCTGTTCATTTCTACAACTCCAGCTCAGGCAAGCTGTCCAAAGAGTGGTATCCCTACATTAAGAATCAGTTTTAGTTTGGTGTATATATAGCTTTAGTCAAATGATAAAATGCAATTTCTGCAGTTCCATCATAAATTATGTAAGATCTAAAGTTTCACAGCTGTAATTGTCTATAAAATGTGTGGGCAAGTACATCATGTGATAACCAGCAAAGAGACGACAAGAATTCCCTATGGTTTGTTACAGTATCTTGACATGTTTCCCCAGTATCTGAAAAGACTATCCTCTTCACACAGTCTTTCTGTACGCATATCCCTTTGAAACCTGTCAGCTGCCCACATATGGCAAACATCATTTCAACCAGACACATGGGAAAAAATCCTTTTAATAGCAGGTCTATGAAGCAGAAGCATAGCAAAAACAACTGCCTCCTACTTCCTGAGATAATGATCCTAGTGGCTTGGCTGTGTGTATTTTGTGTTTAATTCACACTTGGTTCAATTGCATGGTCTGAACCGGAGCTCAATTTCACCATCCTCTCCTGCCGACACAGATCTCTTTTCACATTGTGCTTCTGGGTAAGAACTGTGCTGTGTTTGCGTCATCAACACGAGCACCACTGCGAATACTAGTGGATAATGATTCAGGAGGACATATGACACCTGCGTGCCATGGATGCATTGCAAGAGATTCGAAGTATTCCTAGATTAATTTTGCTCTTCAATGACAATTAATATAGAGCAGCTATAAGAAATGTACATTAATAAGTAGATGCAAAAAAAGGATGCAAATTATGTAGCTCTGCTTGCCTGGCTGGAGTGAGATTTTGATGACGTGGACCGAATCAATGACAGCCCATATTTGAGGTTTTAAGGATCCAACAATTCATTTAAAAGTTTGTCTTAAACTCCCCCTGTAGTCAATCATTTTATCACTTAAAACTCATCTTTCATCACCAAAATGACTTATTTAAATGTTTTTTTTTCCTTGAAAATAAATTCTTCATGCCTTTAAACAGTTGAACCAAAGACAGTCTCACTCTAGCCTCATTTAGTATGCGCGGTTCTATGAATATGCAAATGAGCCCCGCCTCCACTCACTCACTCACTCACTCAGAGATCCACTGGTTGACGATCACACGTTGATCTGATTGGTTACAAGGTAGTTTGTGACGTCAGAAACACCAGCGATTTCAAAGCGTGTTTTTGAGACTGTCTTTGGTTCACTGCAGTTTTAAGCAGAAAATACTCAGCAATGCTGTCGACTTGTGAATTTACACATGCTTTGTCTTAAAGCATATTAAAAACACCACATAGACATATAAACAACATTAAAAACTGGATTTTCACCACAGGGGGACTTAAATAACGCAAATTACCCAAATATTTCAGCCTAATGTTGCACTAGATGCACTTTTTAGAAACGGTTAACTTTAACTTGAATCACATAGACTGATAAGCTAGCTTGAAATTGATAATAATAATCATACATTTTTGTATGCTACATTGTATGCTCTACAATATGTGTATTATATAGGCCTATATGTTATAATATATAAAAGTGTTGTAGGCTACACAACATAAGCTTGTTTGTCCACAGCTGTAAAGCAGATATATAGTTTAAAATTACTAAATTATAGATTTAGAATAAAAGCGCAATCTAAATGTAAACAGGTCAGAGGTAGAAAACACATTCAGTCCTTTGAACACAGTTACACATTCATGTCATTTATTGTTCTTGTGGTGCTTATATGTAAAGGACTCCTATTACAGTTACTGTTATGTAAATATTATGTTTTTGCACAAATTTTATGATGCATGAAAATGCATATTTTAATCCAAATGACTGCGTTCATTTCTCTGCATGTTTGACACACATGCACCTACGTTATAAAATTATACCTATAGTTTGGTTCAGTTATTCACAGTTATGCCAAACTTTTGTGAAATAGAAATAAGCTAACATTTGTAATGAAAGTACAAATGGTAAGTGCCTCTGCTAATATGGAGTTGAAGCCAAGTTGTGTTGTGCCCTGTTATTTTGCATCGTCTTGTTATTTGGTGTGAGATTTAGTCGGGCTGTGTGAGAGTGTGAGAGCCTGAAAGCTTGAGAGTTGGCAACCCTGTTATGTGTAATCAATGGCGTTTCACCTCGTGTGTCAGGACGGATTGAGCTCATAGTACCTTCGAACCGTAGAGGACCACACATAAACTGTACCCCAGAACCCCTTTAAGGCAAGTCATTTCACTCGGCGGCCATCTTTGAGACGTCTCTCGGGCATGCAAGTGCAGCTCCTATCTCTTTGAATGGGGAAATATCAAATTCTTCAAAACTGTTCGCCAAGCTTAAGATTAAATTTCATATTTGAAATCACCAATGAAATCTGACAGCAACCGTCTCATAAAATGCTCGTATCATGACAGGAAACAACATTTTTAAGGCCTGGATCAAGCTAAAACGCAAGCGCAGTGGAAGCGCACATCTGACTGTTTCTATAGCAACCGGAGTTTCAAAAGGCAAGTGCAGTGATGCGATGACTTTATCCATCAGCGATTGGCTCTTATTTAAAAGGCGGGACTTATTCCGCCATATTGAGTGTTGCATTTTTCCCCATTCAAAACAATACAAGTGACTTGTCTTGTGTTATTCTATAGTAGTTGCTGTACCCTAAACCTTTTAAAGCACACCTGGGTGTGGACCACTGGTGGGCACCAAACATTAGAAAACTCTTCATACAAAAGGACATCAAATGCTCCATCAAATGTGGTAAAGTGCCTGAGAAACATTCAGCTAAGTTATCAGTCTACTATACCTTCCCCAAATATTTCTGATATATTTAAATTCTCCGACATATGGGATGCCCAACAAAATCATCAGTAGCCAGCAAGGAGACATCAACGTATAATGCACAAATGAAATGCATGAGTCCCTTTACACAGGGCTTGGCACATCATGGACTTCATCCAGAAATCTGACAGGTAAAATGCTTCTCGTTGAAATATTTGTGCTAGCTGTGTCACCTATTTAGCTTGCTGTAAAACCGGCATTGAGTTACTCACACTCCAACATTCTTTGAGTGGAAACGGTGTGGGGGAAAATCCTGGCAAAGGTCAAGGGAAGTCAAGTAAACAACATTTTCCTGAGTCAAATACTGCCATCATATTGCTTTACCACGCCAGTGAAACTGAGGCCTTAACTATTAACATGAACGTTATGAGCTCTGAGTCATGAACTGGTGCCAACAGTTGCTGTATGTCAGACCGCAGACCGGCTGCAAATTAGGAATATTCAGAAAGAAAGATAGCGCTTTCAATTGAGGGATATTTCTTTCCAGTTACTTTTATCCTTGGTATGGAGTATTTAGCTCTCGTGGAGGAATGTTGACTCCTTTAGTGGGAGTGAGCTTTATGGCACAGATACTGGTCCACTTGTTGTGTTTTTAGTTTTAATGTGTAGTGGACTGCTGGAAGAGAAGAAACCAACCTTCGAAACTCCCTTTCCACACAATGATAGCATTAACATGCAGCGACTCCCATCACAGCTATTGCTTTTTTTCTCCCCGACGCTTATCCTTAACACAAAGCACACAATATGGAGCACTTATTTTCCATATCCATTCATATCACTGTATAAACTTAAAGTGTAATGTTTCTGACACAACTATGCATCGGTGAAAGTTCAACATTTCAGAATCATGTTCAGACTCTATGGGCCCTATCATACACCCGGAGCAATGCAGTGCTAGGTGCGACGCAAGTGTGTTTTGCTAGTTTCAGCCTGACGCCGTTTTCATTTTCACGTCCAGCACCACGATGTTTAAATTGCAAATGCATCTGTGCACCCATGGGCTGCTGGTATGAGAACGAGGTGTGTGTTCAGGTGCATTGTTGGCGCATTTTGAGGACCTGAAATAGACTGAGCCGTTGACCAACTGAAACCTGGTCTAAAGTCAATGGCGCAGTATTTATTTTTTTGTTATTTAAAGAGCGCGTCAGTAATGTGGGCCTATAGGCAGGTCCACAACGTGTGTACACTCTGCTTATTACACACAGGGACACAAACTAGCCAGATATTAAAAATGAAAGGATTACCATGTAAAATATGATTATTGTGTACAAAAATATATGGTGGAAACAGGCTTGTCCTGTAGATGGTCTAAACTTTAACCTCACAAACACACACACAAACAAACAGACACAGTTTTAACCTCACACACGAGCAGATCCTTTTCCTCGCTAAAGAAGCGTTCAGTCTTTCCTCTTACAAATTCCCTCATGTAAATAGCGAATCCGACATAGCGCGAGCACAACTGGCTTTTTAAGGGAATGGGAGATGAGACTCTGATTGCGCCCAAAAAACACCCATTACTCGTTAAGAGAATAGAGACAAAACACACCCATTACTCGTTAAGAGAATAGAGACAAAACACACCCATTACTCGTTAAGAGAATAGAGACAAAACACACCCATTACTCGTTAAGAGAATAGAGACAACTCTTTAAGACCATGCGCCGGGAGCGACGACCATTTTTCCTATCGTTAAACTAGCAAAAGTTTCGGACACGCCCTAATTGCACTTGCGCTATGCGCTTTAGACCATGCACTTAGATCATTAAAATAGGGCCCTATTTGTTCTGCACAATACCTAATCTGGAAAAAGGCACAAAAATAACAACAACAAAAAAACTTAAAGACTGTTCTAACTATGAATTTTAAACTATAAATTCAGCACTGGATCGTAAAGTCGGCAAATTGCAAATCCCTCACCCTCAAGAGGAATTTCCTGCTAAAATCTGATGCTAATCCAGCATAAGGTATGTTTTGTATGCTGGCGGACCAGCTTGAGAACAGCATAAAAGTGTTGGTCCACCAGTTAGACCAGCGTAAGCCTGGATTCATGCTGGATTTTTCAGTATTGGCTCAACCAATGGTGCGAGTTTGAGGCAGGAGTTTCTGCTTGTCTGACCAGTGGAGGATTGGGACAGTGCTCAGGAAACCTGTTTAAAACAGTTATTTCACCACTACTAGGACCTAACTTCAGTTTCCAGAGGATGAGACTACTGTACAACGGCACCACTTTGTGCCACACGGTGTCCTACTGAATGCAATAAGAGCCATGTGCTCGCAAGGTTACAAGGCATGAATTCAGTGGGGGGAAAAAGTCTGATTGCAATCATGACGATTTTTACCTAATATTAGACACAAATGTAAGGGCCAATCAGTGTGAATGCTTCCTGAAGGTCAGAGCTGTCATAGTGACTGTGAAAACACTGCTGATAAAGTAATTTCTTGCCAATTCTCAGACCTTATTTTAGAAAATCCAGTGGATGCACTGTAAGAATAGATCAGACTCCAATGTGTGTTTGGTGTGAAGAGATTGAGAAGAAATAAAAAAATAGGGAGTTAAAAAAAGCGGATCAATTTGTTCACTGACGGTTTGTGGAGCCGCAGTGATTCATGTTGCACTACTGAATCCGGACCGTTTTTAGGCCATATGTCTGGAAAAGATAGCACGGGTATAGTAAAACAAACACACCTTTCTGGGAAACATTGTTCGGCATACTGTATAAGATGCTTACCAATAAGAAGACCTCAGAAGACACAAATACAAAGTGCAATGTTTTTTAGTGCTGTAAAAATGTTTTGCAACTACATTAAGTAGACTTCACAGATAAGGTACGAATCTCAGCAACAACATAAATGGGACATGTGGTAAGAAATAACTCTCAATATTTGAAACAACCTATCGCACAGATACAATCTGTGAAATGGAGGAATACTTTTATGTCACAATAGATAAATCTGCTCTTTATAATCTTTTCATTATGTGGATGGAGGTTCAAAATAACACTACATCATGACTTTTCATTCGTAAGGTGCAAATGCAAATATTCAGCAAATGTTCAAACTAGTTGAGTTAGTTAGTTCAAACTAGTTGAGCATTAGTTTTAAATTGTTCCTTCTTGTATTTATCTCAAAAATCTTCTTCTTCTGAAGAAAGTACAATTCAATGAATGGTCTGTTCAAAGGACTTCTAAAAACTTAATTAAAAATAGAGACGTACTTTGGATAACAACAATAAACTCTCTCCCATGTTTCTCGCACACTGTTCTCGGGTTTTAAGAGCAAGAAGGACAGGACAGATCTTTTTATCAAAACAATAATACTAAATGTTAAATAAAATTTAAAAAATCCTCAATCGAGAACATTGCATGTGAGACGGGTGTGCGTTTCGCATTTTATCATTTGCATGTTCTTATCAAATGATCAATAAATATATTTAATTTCACAATCTATAGGTTTGTATATTTACCATTATATGTAACAAATAATATAAAAGACATGAATGTAAATATTTACATAGTTAGGATAAGATTCATCATAAATAACACTAGTTAGACATTAACACATTAGTGGAACTGCAATATTACTGAATATCGTGTTACTACTATCAATTTTCTTTGTGTCCAGCATTGTTTGTAATTATTTTGTGCGTGTCAAAACTAGCCACATGCTTGACCCTTAATGAGCTTTACCTTATCGATATCTTGAGAAAGACCGATTCACACATTAGTGTCTTCCTCCTAAAGTAGCGGCATGTTCAATAATCTACTATAACAGCTTACAAACTGCAACACAACCCTTTGTTATTGTCATTTTGGCTGGGTGTTGGGTCATTAGTTGGGTCACAGCATTTGTCTGCAGTGACAAGACTGTTACTCTGTGATAAATAAGATTGGACCAGTGAAGGAGCAACTCAGTCATGCGGCGGGCATTAGTTGCATGCCATGGCTCCTGAGAAATTGTGTTTCCTTTTTAATAAATGCAGGAACATAGTGAGTCACTAAGTCTAGACAACATGTCCTACAAACACGCATGCTGAGATGCGACTCTCTTTTTAGACTGTATCTCAGTGGCTCACCTTAACTCACAACCCACAATCTTTGCCCTTTTAAAAAGAGATGCTCCTGGATGGGTTTTGTACTCCACACAATCCAGCAACAGAATCTGCTAAACTCACAGGGTTATTTGCCATATATCAGGAGTTCAGGAGATTCAAACGCATTACAAAAAATCCTTGATTTCTGGTATTTTCATCACGTTACGGTTCCATAAATTAGAAGAAATTTTTCAGCTGGTAGATATTTTGGATTTTCATCTCTAATTTGCTGCGTCATCACGAAAGATCATCATCTGCATGAGCTTTAAGCTTTGCCAGTTTTACCTTTCAAGTGATTTTAAACGGTATGCTGCGTTCACACCGGACGCGAATAGCGCGTCAAATTCGCGTCTACCGCATCTAGTTTGACGCTTGACCACTTTCTGTTAATTCGCGTGTCAAGAGTGAAACTGACGTGCGTTAAAAAAACCCATTGGCGGCCATCTTTTTTATGTTGATCGAGCATTCATCGGAGGGTCACCCCTCTGTATTTGCTCTGGAGAGCAGAACGGCGGCGTAGGGGTAATTTTCGCCGTATTTGTGTCCACCAGACCCTTCGAAGGCGAACCCAGTGTGGCGAGTTTCACCATTGGCTCGCTCCAGGAGCTGCGCCTGGATGACGGCGGCTTTCAGCGGTACTTCCGCCTGTCCCGCGCCCAGCTTGATGACCTGTTGTCCAGCATCGGAGCGAGGATCACCCTCGCCCTCATCCACCTAATCTGTCATTTATTTTTGTTTTGATGATAAATGGAGCCAGCTTCCAAAAGTGATTAATCTGTCCTGTGATTTTTCTCTCTCTCTCGAACAACACTGTCCAGACACGAACTTATGCAGTATGTTGGTTGTCTTTACATTTTAATAATATTTCTTATAATCTAGATATGGAATAAATAGCATTCAATACAAAATGAATATGTCTCATATATTGAAATCAAGTTTTATGTGATAAATAATTTGCTTTGTTGTGCATTAGAACCAGTCATATTACAAAATAATTTATTGAAGCCTCCAGATACTTCACCACGTGACAGCAGCATGCAGCTAGGCTCCTGATTGGTTAACGCGGCGCGAATTGACGCAGAAGTTCAGATTTTTCAACTCGGGCGGCAGACGCGAATTCGCGTCAAACATGTGAATGCACAAATAGCACTAACTAAAGCATTCGCGCGTAATGCGCCATGATTCGCGTCTACCGCGCAGCACTCTGTTTTATCATCATATTTGTTATTTTATTTATATATTACAATTTTGTTGAGTTAATAATACTGTTTACATAATGATTAGAGATGCACCGATTGATCGGCTGGTGATCGGAATCGGCCGATTTTCACGTGATCGGCCATGACCGGCGATCGGCCGGTCAGTCTGACATATTCAGATTTTTTGCCGGTCAAATGCACTCGGGCGCCGCATGATTAACAGCGCGGGTTTTTTTTCCGGCGTGCATGTTAATCAATGAGTGCATTCACACCGAGAGCAGGAGCAGCGCGTGAGTATGAGGTGCCCCTAGGCCTCATACGCGAGCGTCGAGCAGGAGCGTCGCGTGATCAGCAGTGAAGCGGGGTTTTGGCGCAGTCTATGGCTGCGTCCCAAATCGCCTACTTATGCTACGACCTAAAAGTATGTACTCTTTTTGTGAAGAAAAAGTACATACTTTTGAGTGTGTAGCAAAAGAGTAGGCACGCTTTGGGACACTACTTCGTCATCTTTAACGGACAGCTCTGTCACGTGCGTCCAGCCACCGTAAACTGCCCTGTCAATCATCTCGTCACAGTTAAAATCCTCCATTCAATCTAATTTAATTTCCTACCGTTTCGGAGAGAAATGTTGTGGCACCTTGATCTGCAGCCGTGGGTCACTAATGCGGTGACTCTCCTCATGTGTTTGCAATTTGAATGTAATGATGCATTTAAAAGTTAATGGCTAAATGTATCTTTACAAAAGTTCACAATGCTGCTGCAGATGCAATATAATGTAGACGACATTGAATAAATAATTTTTCGTCATGTTAGATACTGATAATTACCCACTCAAACCCCTTTATCTAAACCTTTCTACATAACCACTAGGGGTGTCACGATTCTCCAAATCCTCGATTCGATTACATTTTCGATTCTAAGGTCACGGTTAGATTCGATTCTCGATTTTTTTTTCTAAGCACAGGTTGCTGTTGCTCCTAAAAAGCTGACATCAGTTCATTGCAATCTCACACATCTCTGTTATTATCAGTGAAGCTGAATGTACAATGAATCTTTCATAATATATAGCCTACACTTTGTTTGTTATAATTAGAGGATTTGCCAGCATGCAGAATTCAGCACTGAACAAAAAGTCAGTTTTGAGCGGTGAGGAGAGTCTATCTTAAATGCTTCTGATTGGCCATTGCGTTCAAGAAATCAACACATGTCTGTGATTGGCTACATCTCTCAACGCTGCAAACATGTTATAAATAGAAACTCTGGCCTGTAAATCGTTTCTATTTTCTTTTAGTTGTTCTTGTTGCTTTTCTGCAACAGATGAAAAAAATTTATTAGTTTTATGTTTTATTCATAGATATTTCTAGTTTGCGGGAGTCCCGCGAATCGTTTTATTCTCCCGCACACACAGAGTGAGTGCATTACCGCTCGCACTCGGCCATCAAATCTAGTCCCGCGCCGCACTCTATTGCGTTGGGAGTGCACGTCTATAGATCAAGAGCCCGGCCCGAGGATAGTGACGGGAAATATCGGGCAAGTTCGGGCTCGGGCATAGAATCCAAGTTAGAGGACTCACAGCCTTTCAACACGTGTGTTTTTTTCCCCCGCGCCGTGATGAGTCGTTAATGAACGATCCGTTCATTGCCTCTGTCACGCGACAAATGAACAAAAGACTCGGAAGGTCAAGCATTAATGTTCCCTGTAAATTACTTTTGACTGCATTATAATGATTTCTTAATTCAGAATATGATCAAGATTGCGTAGGTGGATGAGTTCGGGGAATTTGCCTGTTAAAAGTATAACATTTAAAGCCCCTGAAATGACTAGAAAAAAGATTAGTTAATTTTGATGAACGAGATTGAACAATAGAGTCTGTAAAACGATCCGAACTTTCCATCACGGGCGCGACATGGGGGCGTGGCAGTATCGACAATTCCATTTCTTATTTCGATTTTTGAGTTTGTGAATTAATTTCGATCGATTTCGATTTAAAATCGAAATTGTGACACCCTTAATAACCACCGGACTCGCGCGTCCTCCATGTCTGTAGTTTTTTTAACACTTTTCACTCGTGTTTGTAGTTCTAATCAAATCCCTGTCCAACGCTGGATGGGTTGTGGGCAATATCAGCCGTTAGCGTGCGCATCGATCTGCACTTCGGATTCTGACCGGAAAAGTAGACCATCCGGGTATCTTTGGAACACTCATTTCAACACACTACGATTTAGGACGTACTAATTCTAATTTCGAATACTATTTAGGACGGATAGTATGTGAATTGGGACGCAGCATATTTTTGCTGCGCTGCTCGCGCTCAATTAAAGTGAAAGCACAATTTTGTTGGACTAAATAAATATGATTTCACCCAAAAAGTGCCCAAAATGCACAGAATTTGCATGTCTGGTGTGTTTTAAAAAGAACTGGAGGAGGCTATGTCAGAAAATAAATTATTTCCCAATTTGTTACGCCCAGACCATAGAGTGAAAGTTCTGTCTCTTTACAGTCTCAGATCCACGAGATTCATGATTCTCATCATTTCATTCATAGATATGGATAAAATGCATGATGCCAGTGCACGGTACTGTAAAGGTGAAACGCTAATGCTACAGTTTGCTATCTAAGCGAGATAACATAGGCCAGGGATGGGCAACTGTCCTACAGAGTTTAGCTCCAACCCTGACGAAAACTATTCTCTAGTAATCCTGAAAACATTGATTAGCTTGTTCAGGTGAGTTTAATTAGGGTTTGAGCTAAACTCTGCAGGACAGCGGCCCTCCAGGACCGAACTTGCCCATCCATGGCACTTTTATTTCAGCCTGAGTTCAGTTGCTAGGGCCATTACCAGCAGTGTTGTGCAAGTTACTTCCAAACTGTAATATATTATACAGTACTTGTTACTGTTATTTAAAAGTAATTTATTACCTTACAATATTACTGTCTCAGAATTGTAATGCGTTACATTACTCCTGTATTACTTTTGAGTTACTTTCACCAAAATAGCTATACAGTAATAGAACTTAACATTCTAAGGCTGTAACGATATGTGATATGAAACCGAAATCGCGACACTCAGATCCACGAACCTGCAGAATCGCGGCACACCCCTTCCAACTCCAAGAGTTATCCATACCGTCCAGATCCAATGCTACCACATCTTTAAATTACTGTAATCTTTAAATGCCTGTATTATTTGAATTTTGAAGTTAACATTATAAAATACGTAGACCTACACCACAAAACTGGTTGAGGATAAATTATTTAAAATTGGGGAATTCCAACGTTTTGGACGTGACATTTGCAGTCAAAACTTGAAATAGAAATTCTCAGAAAATGCATTTAATACCAATATATTTAAACGTCTGTTTACCCATAGGATACCACCTTAAACGAGTCCAGACATTAGAAAAATATCAGTCTCGTTTTAAATTTTAAAAAAGTTTTAAAAAAGGAGGCAAAATATTTTTTTGTAATTCTGTGAATTAAAAGTAATCAAATCAAAAGTAATACTACCCACCGGATGAAGAAGGGTTGGCTCTCCACAGAACATAAAATATTCATTTTATTTTATTTTTCGTGTTCGCATTTATGAGGAAAAATCGATGTATGTGACAGTTCTCCGTTACGGACGCGACCGCTCTGAAGCGGCACTAAAAGACTGTTTTAAAACTTACATAGAGACCTCAAACAGAGGTATGTATCTTAATTTTAATCAATGTTTCATCAACCAATTGCCTGGATTTAATAAATAAGAAGTAAATATAGCAGACAATAGATAATCACGACACGGAGGCGCCTGCGCGTGAACTGGAGCGCGTCTCTTAAATTAAATGAAACTCAGCTTATAAGCTGGCTTACTTCACAGACCTGGAAAAAAAAAAAAAAAAAATATATATATATATATATATATATATTGAAATGTCTACTTGTAAACAGAACAATTCAAAACGAAAGAAAACGGACTGCTCTCTGCTTATCTGTATGAAATGTGCATTTCTCTCTGGCGCATTCACTATTGCGAAGATCGCGAGTCAGCAACATCAACTTCATCTTTATTAATAAACAATTAAAATGTCTCCTTGCTATATTTGACATATTCATAATCATTGCTTTTGCCGGTTCTTTGTGACAGCTTTTAGGTGCTTTCCTTACATCATGTTACGTGAACGCATCACCACCGCATCAAAAACATGATTGCCTGATGAAAACAAGAAAAATACCACCTACACATAGCCTAACTGTTTAGAAAGAAAACACAGAACAAATGGAGTAGCCTAATGCGCATACGTCCATCTCGCGAATGTACAGTCTTCTTCTTCACCCATTAGCCACTTTTCCACTGTCCAGCGCGAGCACAGAGGCAGAAATCATGCCTCACGGCACTCCTGTAAAAAATAAATCGCTATGAAAAATATATCAGACGCTGCCATTTAGTCTTTATTTACAAACTTGGACACCACACGCGGCTATTGACTGACCACGAACAGGTAACTTAGCCTACTTGCATTTTTCATTCGTTAATGTCATCGGGTCTTGTTGATTTTTTTTTTTTTGTTGTTGTTTTTTTACAATTAAAAATAAAAGTGTGTTTTAACACAAGCGTCACTGAACATGTAATATAGTAAGATATTACTGAAAATTGATTAGTAATGCCTTACACTACTGCGTTACAGCAAAAAGTAATATGTCACTGTAATGCATTACTTTTGTAACGCGTTACTCCCAACACTGATTACCAGTCAGCTGCTGCAAAACCCAGCATGAGATCCATGCTGGTCCAGGCTGGTTAGCGCTGGTTTATCTGGTGGACAAGCATACTCATGCTGTTCTCTGTCAAAACTGAGCTGATCCACATGCTGGCACCAGCAAACCAGCATCTCAACACACCCAATGCTGGATCTGTCAGCAGTTCATTTAGCTGTGTTAAAGGAGTCAAACTCCACCCCAAAATGGAGGACACAAACAGGGATTTTCAGAGAAACAATCCATCTCTTTGAGTCCATATAATGCGGGTTCCTTAAAGTTGACGCTTTAAAAGCACACAAAGTGAACATAGTCAGGGCCGCCCCGTGGCATAGGCAAATGCTAGGGGCGCCAAAATGAGTGAACGAGTGAATTTTTGTTTTAGATTTTTTTTTTTACTAACACTATTTTAAAAACATTATTTCAAAATACTAAAGCAAGAAAACTTAACTAAGTCCCCCGACTCCGGTCCGGCGCATCAATCTTCCCCCGCCCAGCGAGTGCTGGAAGTGCGTCAGAAACAGAGCGCGCGCGATCAGTTTACTGTTGGTAATGTGTTGTGTAGCGTCACCCCTCGCTGCATCCAATGTAGACAGCATTGCTTTCGTTTGAGGGCACTTAACACACTCAAGCACCCCATAGAAACGGGCTGGCAGCTCGCGCCAGGTCTAGACATGGTGAAAGTTACCTGATTGTGACGGATGGACAAATTTACATGACATATTTTAGATTAGCATTATATAGTCTGCAATAGATACACTGCCAAACGCAAGAGAAGAGGATAAAAGGGGATAAAGACAGAGGTAATGTAGTGAATGAACAGTTCTAATCTAATTGCATAGTAGTAAGATATATAATTTAATGGCAGTTATTTTTACCTTAAACTTTATGCTAACAGTTGTTCTGAGTTCTCCAGAGGCCACAGACAGTGTGATTTGTAACAATCACGTCAGTTTTTTTAGACGCATTCACTATCCCTTTTATTAATTAATGTTTTACTGTACAGTTGTGCAGTTTTGAAGGGGATATATGGCATTTTTTAAATTTATTTGCCAAAATTATTAATGATATTTGTATAGGCTACAGGTTTATTAAAAGTAGCAACGTTTTATGTAAAATTAACATTAAAGAAGACATTTCGCCGTTTCTTTCATGGTGAAAACATGAAACGTGCCATAGTTTAGTAGTGGAAGATTGCTGCCATCAACTGCAAAACAAACACTTTTGCTAGCGCTCAATGAATAGTTTGTGCATGAATGACATTTGGACGATGACATCACTGTTTTATCCAGAGCGGCTATATATCAGGGCTCTCAAGTCTCACGCATTGGGCGAGAGACACACGCATTTTAACCCGTTCACCCGCTCACACGCCACACCTTGTATTTCTCACGCTGAGGAGTAAGGGAACTTGTCCCGCTATACAATTAATGGACGAGACGCAGGCAAACGGAGGGAAGTTCTCTGCCGAGTTCATAGCATCTGTCTCGAGTTATACAGAGTTAAATGCTAGCTACCAGCCAATCAGAAATTAGAATTAGTTGTTTCCGGGTAAATTATGTGTTCCCGCTGCATCGTTCGTTACTAGACAACACGCGCACACACGGAGTGGAAGTTGAAAGAGCACGATCTGATGAATGCGGTTTGCGGACATCTTCATTTATTTTATTTTTTTTAGCATTTTGATTTTACGATTCCTGGACGATATCTCTTTCCTGTGATCAAAGACAGTGAGAGCTGATGTTGAGGAGTAGGCTATAGCCAAATTCGTGCTAAATTATTTTTGATGCATTCAAAAACTCTCCAACTGCTTTTAAAGGGGTCATCGGATGCAAAATACACTTTTATATGGTATTTACAAATAAATGTGTCTTTGCAGTGTGTGGACACAATCACCATGGAATGAAAAAAATCCATTCACTTTTTTTTAATCCCCAAAAAGCCATAAAGTTGTTGCTCATTATCATTTAAAGAGACATGCACCGAAACGGGTCACTGTGAACAGAGCTGTTTTTGAAGAGGTAAAAAGTGTGTTGTTTTACACAACCATTGAAAATTTTAACCAAAGTATGTTACAAACTTTACATGAAGACCCAAAAGAATCATACCAACTTGTGGAAAATGGGCATCCGATGACCCCTGTAAAGCCACGAAAGGTGTTGTTATGACACAATGTTATGTACATTGAGCACTGATGTTCAGTTGGCTTGTTTGGGGTCAAATTTATTTTTTTTCAATAAATTTGTATTTTTTAAATATAACTATTTATTTTATTTGGATGAATTTGTCTTTTTATAAGATCTAACAATTGTTATAATTTCCATTTGTGCTGGTCAATTATGAACAATAGGCAAAATTGAACTGCTAGCAAAAATTGAAGCGAATTTGGTTGGGTCGAGGGACCGCTGCTGCAAATATTTGGGTGGCTCCTCCCCTAAATCTCACTCTAAACTTTTGATAAAACTTGAGAGCCCTGTATATATACTGAACAAAATTATAAACGCAACAAAACTGTAAAGCTGTAAATCTGCCTTGAAATAATCTATATTGTAAAAAGCACTATAAAAATAAATGGGACTTGACTTGAATGCTAGATGTAATGCTCTTGCTATTTGTGTTTAGGCTGTAATGTGTGTGTATATATATATATATATATATAGGATAAATAATCATGAACACAATGACAGGGTGAAATGGGCTGTGATGCATGGGGCGGCAGGTAAAATCTTGCCTAGGGCAGCAAATTGGCCAAGGCCGGCCCTGAACACAGTGGTAATCCATACAGCTCCCGTTGATGAATAAATAACTTCTGAAGCAAAACAGTAGGTGTAGTTAAGAAAAGTACCACTATTTTGTACTTTTTAAAAGGCTATAAACCATCGCTTCATCCGCGGCTTCTGAAGCATGAAGCGCAAATGGACCGAACGCAGGTCAAATGAACTTGAACATTTTTTATCTGTCAAGTGGTTTATAATTCCCTCAGTGGATATACAAAGAGTGGCCTAAATGTGATCCTACTTTGGTACAGCTTTGGAAAATGATGGGCAATAACTTGTGGGTTTTTAATCTCTTTAAACACTGTTATCAGCACAAAACAACAGAAACAAAAGTAATCGCAACCTGTTTCATTTCAGTTTCATGTTTCACTGTTACTCCCTGAAAAATAATATACTTTACTGTTTAATTTTATTCAGAGGAGTAAAGACGTGCATGTGTCCATCTATTCTGTGGTGGTTTGTCTTTTCATTTTTAGTTCTAGATTCTTATACAATACTTTTTTTTTACAAACAGTTTGAAAATCTGACTGTCTATTGAAGATAAAATGTAACAGCTGCTTTCCTTCATTTATTTAGGAAGGTGTCATCATCTCTTTTTCCAGGGACTCCCATTTGATCTCATTCAAGCTTTACCACTAACTTATCTAGTGTGTTTATTTCTTGAAAATATGATACAGTATTATTGCAAATCATGACCATCAAAAAGGATTTAAAACATAAAATATGTACAATACAGTACCGTTCACACCAAGACCAATAACTAAACTGATAAAGATAAAGATATTGTTTTACAAACATAAAAGAATAGCAGTCCACACCACAATTATAAAAATAACGACAGAAGAATATCATTAGTATCATTTTTAAAAATGATTTTTTTCCAACTGATGAATGATAAAATCATTGACAGCCAATCAGAATCCATCCAGCTTCACAGAGCTAGAGTGTTTAAAGCGAAAGACGACAAACTGCAGAGCGCTTATAATAAACACAACTATATCATCCGCTGGTGCGGACGCTGATATAGTTTATGGTTATCGTTCTTGCTGTGAACGGGCCTTAAATCAGTGATTCAGTCAGTATTGCCATGTGTAGGTTTAATTGTAAATTACAATGTACAAATGTAATTGAATGGCAATTTTGTAGAGAGAAAAAGAAACTCATTCAATGTTGAGAAGTAAGATGGTGAAACAACATCAATGTTGATTCGCTTTGCAAAATCAGAACTTAATTCTATGATAATTCAACGTTGATGCAAGGCCTTAAAGGGACAGTCCACCAAAAATGAAAATTCAGTCATCATTTGTTCACACTCATGTCATTCAACACCTGTATGACTGCATTTCTTCTTCTTATATTAAGAGTATTGATTATTAGGCATTGAGAAAGGACACTTGACCGAAACATTTGCCATTTTTTCATTGTAATAGTGGTTTTATCTTACAATTGTTGGCTTTTCTTAATTGACCCTTCGCATAGACCCGCGGCACCGGCCCCCTTAGTTACTGTCGCTATGTCCGACAAGCTACGCCGCTCTCACGCACACACCATGTTCTCACGCAGTGAAAAATACATCGCGGATCAGAGATGAGACTGACAATACGCTGACAGACAGGAAAGACCAGGTTCCTTTTCGGTTACTTTTGATATTAAACATATTAAACAAAGTCTCACCTTTCAAATTTGGTCATTTATAAAAAGAAATTTAAACAATAAATACCATTTTGTGGCCCTTTAATGTGTTGTGACAGATCACTGTAGAGCCTCAGTTAAAGCTGCTTGTGAACCGATCATCTCTTCCTTCTAGTTCATTTATAGCATCAAATAAACATGAATGAACATCAGAAGGAATGTTGTTTTAACCGCGGAAAGGCGTCAGTATATTCAGTTTTTCAAGATCAAATCCTGCCATGTTAATCTACTAACTCTCCTGACTGCTTTGTCGGACAAAATGGCGGATGGCGAAGTATGATTGGTCAGATCACCTGTCAATCAAGCTCCCTGCGAAGGGTCAATTGTTAGAATGTGCAAACCGTCTAAATCTTTTCCTTTCTTCTGTGGAGCACATAGGAAGATATTGTTAAAGGGTACTTTAGGATTTAGCAATAAGCTTTGTATCAGTAGAAAACCAGTTGTATTTTCAAATTACCGTGTTTCCCCCCCTCATTTCCCCCTGATATGAGAGATTTATGTATTTTTGGTCTGGAAAAAATCCTACGATGATGCAAAAATCTTCATTTTGCGTCATTGGAGGATTTTTGGGCCAGAGGCTTAAAACTACAGCCTGTATTCGTAGCTAGTTCCGCATGTTTTCACCACGCCCATATGGGGCGGGATCGCACTCACAGAGTGTAAAGATAGTGTCAGCCATCTTTCTGTAGAAGCTAAGCTAACAGGCTCTTGCTCTGTGTATAAAGTTTGTATAGTAGGCTAATCACGATAGCGGAAGGTAACGATAGTTTAGAAGTTGAAATGACAGAAGGGGATTTCGAAAATCTGTTGCGCGAATCGTACGAGCCGCAATACAGCGACGAACAGTTGCGGGAGATGGAGGAACGAGAGGCGACCGGAGCAGCTGCTGCAGCAGGGGAGCAAGACCTGACTCGAGCCCGGCCAGACTCCAGCTGGGGCGGATTGGAGCTGTCAGTGCTCTCGCTGTGCGCCTATGGAAACAGATAGAGAGTCCTATTGCTGTCGCAAATTTCAGTGATCCCATTTTCTTCTGGACGAGATAAATTGGAAACGCCAGCCAAAGCCCGCAGGGACAAACGGACGGCTTAGTGTAAAGTGAGTATTTAGTTTGTTTTCCTTTTTTTTACCAAGACGTAATGTACAGAGTTTGGACACCCGGCATTATCACAATGTTCTTCCCGCGTAGTAAGCTGAGCTATTGTTGTTATATTGACATCTATGATAGTATACTGTGTGCAAATAGTTCGCATTGCTAACGTTGTGCTCACTGTTTTGTAGACAATATCGCCTAACAGCCTATTGTCACTTTATGAAATGTGTCCTGCAATGCGAGCGATTTGGTAAAGACTATCGTCTCGTTTTGCTCACCTGTGTTGTCCAGGATATCGGATGCAGATATCCAGCTCCAGACGGACATGACTGTGAATATAAGGAAACAGCTGAAGCTCTGGAAGAGCTTTGAGTGTAAATGTGTTAGTAATAATTCTTTTTTTTATTAAAAATTATAACTCACATTGGTTGTGATTCGTTTTATAAACCTTTACTGTTACTAGAGTATGTATTAGCCTAGAGAATGTGTGGAGAAATTTTTCGGATACTGCCGCCTGTAACAGGTAGGCGTGGTTTTGGAGTGGCCTGGCCTCGTAAGGGCAGCAAAGCAAGTGCATTCTGGGAGTTGTTGTCTTTCAGCCACATGAGTAAAAAATACATTTTCTGCCTTTTCTCAGTCTAGAATGCTTCAATTTCAAAAATAATTTCACATTTCTACTACATAAATGATCACTATTAAATACACATTCATCTTCCCAGAGCTGAAGTATCCCTTTAAAGTCCCTGTAAAGTCAAAATTAAGTATGTGTTCTGAGTTTGTCATATCACATAAAAATGTGTTATTAGACACCCAGCCAAATTTGAATGATAAAAAAGCCGGCAAGTACATAAAATAAGCTATCAGAATCTTGAAAAAATGAGCAGTAGCTCATAGCAGATGCGAATGTGCTCTATTTATATTGTTAGTGGAGCGGCCAGCCTCAGTGGCTCCAGTGCGTCAAGTAGGGGCGTGTCCAGGAGCTCAGGGGCTCCAGTGCGTCATCAAGTAGGGGCATGTCCAGGAGCTCAGGGGCTCCAGTGCGTCATCAAGTAGGGGCGTGTCCAGGAGCTCCAGTGCGTCATCAAGTAGGGGCGTGTCCAGGAGCTCAGGGGCTCCAGTGCGTCATCAAGTAGGGGCGTGTCCAGGAGCTCCAGTGCGTCATCAAGTAGGGGCGTGTCCAGGAGCTCAGGGGCTCCAGTGCGTCATCAAGTAGGGGCGTGTCCAGGAGCTCAGGGGCTCCAGTGCGTCATCAAGTAGGGGCGTGTCCAGGAGCTCAGGGGCTCCAGTGCGTCATCAAGTAGGGGCATGTCCATGAGCTCAGGGGCTCCAGTGCATCATCAAGTAGGGGCGTGTCCAGGAGCTCAGGGGCTCCAGTGCGTCATCAAGTAGGGGCGTGTCCAGGAGCTCCAGTGCGTCATCAAGTAGGGACGTGTCCAGGAGCTCAGGGGCTCCAGTGCGTCATCAAGTAGGGGCATGTCCAGGAGCTCAGGGGCTCCAGTGCGTCATCAAGTAGGGGCGTGTCCAGGAGCTCCAGTGCGTCATCAAGTAGGGGCGTGTCCAGGGGCTCAGGGGCTCCAGTGCGTCATCAAGTAGGGGCGTGTCCAGGAGCTCAGGGGCTCCAGTGCGTCATCAAGTAGGGTCGTGTCCAGGGGCTCAGGGGCTCCAGTACGTCATCAAGTAGGGGCGTGTCCAGGAGCTCAGGGACTCTAGTGCGTCATCAAGTAGGGGCGATTCCAGGAGCTCAGGGGCACCAGTGCGTCATCAAGTAGGGGCGTGTCCAGGAGCTCAGGGGCTCCAGTGCGTCATCAAGTAGGGGCGTGTCCAGGAGCTCAGGGGCTGCAGTGCGTCATCAAGTAGGGGCGTGTCCAGGAGCTCAGGGGCTCCAGTGCGTCATCAAGTAGGGGCGTGTCCAGGAGCTCAGGGGCTCCAGTGCGTCATCAAGTAGGGGCGGGTCCAGGAGCTGAGGAGCTCCAGTGCGTCATCAAGTAGGGACGTGTCCAGGAGCTCAGGGGCTCCAGTGCGTCATCAAGTAGGGGCGTGTCCAGGAGCTCAGGGGCTCCAGTGCGTCATCAAGTAGGGGCGTGTCCAGGAGCTCCAGTGCGTCATCAAGTAGGGGCGTGTCCAGGAGCTCAGGGGCTCCAGTGCGTCATCAAGTAGGGGCGTGTCCAGGAGCTCCAGTGCGTCATCAAGTAGGGGCGTGTCCAGGAGCTCAGGGGCTCCAGTGCGTCATCAAGTAGGGTCGTGTCCAGGGGCTCAGGGGCTCCAGTGCGTCATCAAGTAGGGGTGTGTCCAGGAGCTCAGGGGCTCCAGTGCGTCATCAAGTAGGGGCGTGTCCAGGAGCTCAGGGGCTCCAGTGCGTCATCAAGTAGGGGCGTGTCCAGGAGCTCAGGGGCTCCAGTGCGTCATCAAGTAGGGGCGTGTCCAGGAGCTCAGGGGCTCCAGTGCGTCATCAAGTAGGGGCGTGTCCAGGAGCTCAGGAGCTCCAGTGCGTCAAGTAGGGGCGTGTCCAGGAGCTCAGGGGCTCCAGTGCGTCATCAAGTAGGGGCGTGTCGAGGAGCTCAGGGGCTCCAGTGCATCATCAAGTAAGGGTGTGTCCAGGAGCTCAGGGGCTCCAGTGCGTCATCAAGTAGGGGCGTGTCCAGGAGCTCCAGTGCGTCATCAAGTAGGGGCGTGTCCAGGAGCTCAGGGGCTCCAGTGCGTCATCAAGTAGGGGCGTGTCCAGGAGCTCCAGTGCGTCATCAAGTAGGGGCGTGTCCAGGAGCTCAGGGGCTCCAGTGCGTCATCAAGTAGGGTCGTGTCCAGGGGCTCAGGGGCTCCAGTGCGTCATCAAGTAGGGGCGTGTCCAGGAGCTCAGGGACTCTAGTGTGTCATCAAGTAGGGGCGTGTCCAGGAGCTCAGGGGCTCCAGTGCGTCATCAAGTTGGGGCGTGTCCAGGAGCTCAGGGGCTGCAGTGCGTCATCAAGTAGGGGCGTGTCCAGGAGCTCAGGGGCTCCGGTGCGTCATCAAGTAGGGGCGTGTCCAGGAGCTCAGGGGCTCCAGTGCGTCATCAAGTAGGGGTGTGTCCAGGAGTTCAGGAGCTCCAGTGCGTCATCAAGTAGGGGCGTGTCCAGGAGCTCAGGGGCTCCAGTGCGTCATCAAGTAGGGGCGTGTCCAGGAGCTCAGGGGCTCCAGTGCGTCATCAAGTAGGGGCGTGTCCAGGAGCTCAGGGGCTCCAGTGCGTCATCAAGTAGGGGCGTGTCCAGCTCAGGGGCTCCAGTGCGTCATCAAGTAGGGGCGTGTCCAGGAGCTCAGGGGCTCCAGAGCGTCATCAAGTAGGGGCGTGTCCAGGAGCTCAGTGGCTCCAGTGCGTCATCATCAAGTAGGGTGTGTCCAGGAGCTCAGGGGCTCCAGTGCGTCATCAAGTAGGGGTGTGTCCAGGAGCTCAGGGGCTCCAGTGCGTCATCAAGTAGGGGCGTGTCCAGGAGCTCAGGGACTCCAGTGCGTCATCAAGTAGGGGCGTGTCCAGGAGCTCAGGGGCTCCAGTGCGTCATCAAGTAGGGGCGTGTCCAGGAGCTCAGGAGCTCCAGTGCGTCAAGTAGGGGCGTGTCCAGGAGCTCAGGGGCTCCAGTGCGTCATCAAGTAGGGGCGTGTCGAGGAGCTCAGGGGCTCCAGTGCATCATCAAGTAAGGGTGTGTCCAGGAGCTCAGGGGCTCCAGTGCGTCATCAAGTAGGGGCGTGTCCAGGAGCTCAGGGGCTCCAGTGCGTCATCAAGTAGGGGCGTGTCCAGGAGCTCAGGGGCTCCAGTGCGTCATCAAGTAGGGGCGTGTCCAGGAGCTCAGGGGCTCCAGTGCATCA
>NW_027509200.1:2860000-2877500 GCF_051911475.1 Siphateles boraxobius | reverse complement strand
TTCTGCGTCTCCTTCGAAGATGAAAACCTGCTGCTGCCATTTTAGAAAATGTGTTGGGAAAAAATAAGAGACACAATCCATTCAACTGAATAGAGTCAAAAACTGAAGCTCAGTCAAGCATCTTGAGAGCCACGGTTAAGACACTACAGGTACTATATCGACAAACAAGGAACTCCATTGCTTTCAATGAGAAACCTCAATGGGAAATGTGTCGTCGTAATGGATTAAACTAGGGTATAATTTTGTCATCGTGAAAAAAAAATGACAAAAATCCCAAGTCTTCTAAAGGGGTTACGATTGCTTTGTGTGAGAAACAGACCAAAACCGAATGATCCATCCGCCGTAACGCTCAACTCTTGAACACATCAAACACGGCCGTCTGAACAATCATTACGTCAGTTGTGATTGTGAAATGCCATTGGCTCTATGTGTTTCATGCCAAAGATGATCTTGTTCAGGTTTAACTTATGAATGAGATGTGACTGCATTGATGGAGTGGGATGGTTTTCAGGGTTTAAAACCTTGTGTTTCTCACAGAAAAATATTGTATGAACCATTTATGATACTTTTGTACTGTTTTTTTTGGGGTCAGTTTTTGCAAGAAATTGTGTACTGTACTTTTGCCTGTTACATGCTTTCCATCAGACGGTCAACACATTATATATATATATATATATATATATATATATATATATATAAATATATATATATACATATAATGATTTCACAGTTACTGCTGAATAAACATCATTTTTTCTCTATTGACAAAATACATTTGACACACCGGCAACACAGTACATAAAAACCACAGTGAAGGAGACAGACAAAAACAGGATTTCAATCACTAAATGGCAAATACCTGACAAATAACTTCAGTCTCCAAGCCACATACATCAACACAGATGCCACAAACAGTGCAACAATAAAATGTATTGGTAATCTGCATAGTTTATTCATGTCACGCAGCATCACTGGTATAGACTGTGTACCGTATTATTATCCACAGATTCAAACTTTCCTCAAATGTGCTCAGATTGTCGGAAATGCACAAAATGGGTCACAGAAAGCATCTCAAAAAGCCACAAAGTAATCATTTCTGTGTTTGGGATGGCAGAAACAGTGGCTCTTTTGCCAAAGGCTTGTGCCGTTTTCTCAAGAATAATCTGTGCAATGAATTCAAAGACTGTCAACATAAAGACGCAAAAAAACAGAGTGAAAATGTGGGCAATTCATCCACATTAACCAAACTAATCTGTATACTAAATATATATATATAGTTCGGTCCCACTTTTGTGTTTATGCTTTTTATGTATTAATTTTGCTGCAATAAATAAGTTGTTTACATGGAATTTCAAGTGTCACTTTTCACATTTTAACAACAAAAATACTGTCCTCATATTAATTGCTACATGATTTGTTTGTACTTTCAATACTTTACTTGTCACTCCACTATTTAGGTGAACTGATAAATGCTAAAAGGTAATTAAAAATAGTGAAAGACTTCATTAATGATGACCAGTCGTAGCACCTAAAATATAGTCTACACAGATTTGATGGAAAATGAACATGTCAACAGCCTACAGTGTGCTTATGTTTAGTCATTTTATTGCAGTGCAGTTGTCATGTTTGCAGTGGTTATGTAGTTTTCCAGTCCTGAAGGTTAGGGCAGGGTTAATCATGTATTAAAATCAAATCAAATGCATGCAAATAATTAAACGCATCTTCATCAGACACATCAGGAGAGCAATTAAAAGCAATGTTGTGGCACTTGAGCATGCTTCAGATTTTGATGGCTTTGGGAGCGAGAATAGATTGATACATGAAATATACAGCGATGACTTGTTGACATGTAATATAGAGATGTCAGACTTTAATTATACAGCGCAGATCTGACTGTGTAAAGTTTGAACATCCCTCGTCGTGTTATCAGGACGTCCCCGTTTTATTTATTGATTTGTTTAAAATTGTCTAAAATGTCTTTAGCTTATGGTTTTTGTATGTAGCCAACATAAAATACGACTGAAAGGCTGCAAACATCGATTAAACAAGGCTATTAGAGGACAATCCTGTTTAGTTCAAATACGAGGCTGGTGATATAGCCAGACATGCCACTCAATCTTTAAATAATTCCCACTGTGATTATTGACAGTAATAAGTGTTACGTGCATCTATAAGAAAGTCAGTCAGGCACGTCAGTAAGCGCTTTGAAAGAAGACCGGAGACAATTACCATTTATTTCATGACCAGAGAATTAGAAAGAAAGAAAGAAAGAAAGAAAGAAAGAAAGAAAGAAAGAAAGAAAGAAAGAAAGAAAGAAAGAAAGAAAGAACTTACCAGACCATAGACGAAACTCAGCAAGGTGCCGCAAAAGAGGAACCCTAAAGTGTGTACGACCAGCGTGGCTCCCATCCCGACTCAACTTCAGCGAACTGGTGTCAGATTAAACGGGATTTCTCGGATGTTTAAGCGCCGATAAAGAGCCAGTCATTTCTCGTCCATCTGCTGCCCTGGCATTTCATCGTTCGCTTGTGAAATTATGAATATTTTCTCACGGCTTTTCCTTGTCACAGATCTCTTCCCACTCTCTCTCTCTCCCGCTCGCGTTTTATTTCTCTGCATCTGTCTGCCTTTTTTCCTGAAATTACATCCACATGTCAGAACTATTTATGTCCTTCTCCTTCTGCGGTAGGAAGTTCAAATGATTCTTTGTGGAGTAGAAACCGACACTTTATTTTTAGGTCTTTTAAATTTCCCTTCAGCCCTGCTGTAAAAAAAGCGACATAATAAAGCGGTGTCCCTCAGAGCTCAACCATCAGTTTTCCCTCCTCGGGACACGGAAAAACAGCAAAAATATCGTCAAAACGCATTTAACGGGACTGATGATGGATCGATGTGCTGAAAATAACCAAAATACACAATACTTGAAATATTCGCGGGCTTTTACTGTTCATTAACACCGTCAGCAAGTTTTTAACTGACAGACTTCACGCGCAAAATGTAGTCTTTAATGAAATGTGACTTCGCTTAAAGCTCGTTTTATGTAAACTAACAATTAAAACATGCTGCTGGGCTCTTTCAAAACTAACTGAAAGTTTCACATATGTTTCTAAACGGATATTCGCGTTAGTTTTGAGGCAGATGTTGATCTGACAGCCGCATTGAGAGGATATACGCTAAACGTATAAGATAAATGTGAAGTGGGATATTTTAAAAGGACAGATTCCTACGTTTACTTCACAACGTCACGTTACGCCGCGCCGCTGGGAAAAAAAACAGAATCAGTTGCTTTTCAGGTTATTTTAAAGCAAGTTGTCCTCTTTGACAAGACGCCTCGAGTCAGACTAGCATAACTCTCACTGAACCTCTGAGAGTAGTGGAGTCGAGGATAAAAAGAGGCAGGTATCGCTAACAGGCATGAAGGATTCTGATTGGCTCACGGGGGAAGGGTGAGGGATTTGATTGGCTCACGGTCTCCAGGGGTTCATTACACCACGACTCAAGACGACACGCCCCTTTTACACAAGCCGCTCATTCAGTGCTGTGCTTTATGTTGGCAGAATAGCGTTTATTAGCGACGCGCGATGCAACTGATGAATATATGCTAATGCAATACTGGGTAACGATCTCTGGCTTCTGAAATACATCTTTCAGTAATGGTTTTAATATTTTTTTGCTTTTCTTAATATTTGCTTTTTCATTAAATGCATTCTTGAACAGTCGTCGGTCAAGTTCACTTATGACAACACCTTGGTTTACACACTTGGCTTCGTTTATGTTATTGATTTATTATTATTTTTATTTTTACTTCACACACACACACACACACACACACACACACACACACACACACACACACACACACACACACACACACACACACACACACACACACACACACACACACTATCTTTGTGGGGACTCTCCATAGACCTCTCTAATGCTTTTTATACTGTGCAAACTGTATATTCTCTCCCTTACACTAAACCTATACTCTAAACCATCAGACAAAACTTTCTGCATTTTTACATTTTCAACAAAAAATAATAATTTCTCATATTTATTAAGGTAAAAATCATGCATACAAAAGTTGAAACCATGAAGTTATGGCACTTCAAAAACCACGATTCTGATCGCTTAGAAAGTCATATAATAGCACACGTTTACAGGCTGCGTGTTTGAGGTACTGGGGTCTCCTGGGAATCATCAATAGAAATAGTGATGCTAAACATGCATAGAATAGGTTGAATAAGTCATACGTTTACAAAGAATGCAGAATCAGATAAATGTTAATAATCTTAAGAAAATAAAATGATTCATAAAACTAGAAAGTGTTTGTTTGTTTGTTTGTTTGTTTGTTTGTTTGATGGTCTGAATAAGGTATACACATAATCCACGAGACAAAATAATCCATTTAAAATGTCATTAATTTGAGGAATTGTTTTATTTATTTTTTCCTTTAGGAGTTATTGTACAGATGTTTGGGCTGATGAAAACCAGTCTGATTTGCACATAATATCAATCATACATTATTATTATACTAACTTTATAGCAACATGTAAAGTAGGCCTATTCTTGCAAAAAAAAAGTGATATTTATTCATAGAGATTATTTGTGTTTGGTATAATGAAGACAAATAAGACACATTAAATAGGCATCCGATCTTTGCATGACATATCTGTAAAGTAAGCTATTCGTAAATATTCTACATTTTTCTAAATGGTGTTCTCTTTCTCCAAATAAAGCCATCATACTGTGTCCATGTGCACATGTATGTTCATTGGGCTACTAAAGTTATAAATAATGTAATCCCAAATCTGCTGCTGCTGTTTGTTGTGGAACATTAGAAATTATATTTACAAAAGCTTCAAATACACCATAAAAGCCCTGGATAAGTCATCGGTAATCCCAGTCTTCTGAATCAATTGCTTTATATCAAGAACATACTCAAATTTATTTATGATTTCACTGGGATACACTCATTAAAATGGTCTTTACAGACTGTCAAACATTTCACCGCTGATTTCTGGACGATTTAGTCCCTCAAAAATTATTTATTCAGAAACAACATGCAAGAATGGTTGATTCTGTTTTGGCTTTGTTTGGAAGAATTTTAAAGCAAAGAAACGTCTCATAAATGGTAGCATAAAATCAGTATTTCTTCCTCTGGCCATGAACTATTCCCTGGGTGAATTAATGTGAACGGTTCTGCTAGAAATCCTAGTACATTGACAGAGCAGGCAATGTTTTGGCATTCCAGGTGGTTTTACACTCGATTATATTTTATATCCCTGATGTCCCAAGTAAAAGATTTTTAGGCTCAATAAAAATATGAAATTTTTCACTGATTAAAAAAACATCTTCCCCGTTAGGGGCAATATACTGTATATGACTGCCAGAAGCTTGAAGTCCCCCTGTGGTGAAAATCCAGCTTTTAATGTTGTTTATATGTCTATGTGGTGTGTTTAATATGCTTTAAGACAAACCATGTGTAAATTCATAAGTCGACAGCATTGCTGAGTATTTTCTCCTTAAAACTGCAGTGAACCAAAGACAGTCTCAAAAACACGCTTTGAAATCGCTGGTGTTTCTGACGTCACAAACTACCTTGTAACCAATCAGATCAACGTGTGATCGTCAACGAGTGGATCTCTGAGCTGAGTGAGTGAGTGAGTGGAGGCGGGGCTCATTTGCATATTTATAGGACCGCGCATACTAAATGAGGCAAGGGTGTCGAGTTACATTCAAGATATTTTAAGGAAAAACGTTTAAATATGTAATTTTGGTGATCAAAGTTGACTTAAGGGATAAAATGATTGACTACAGGGGGACTTTAAAAGCTCTTAAGGGGATTTAAATGAAGTTTTTTTTTCCTATACTTTTCTCACAGGAAGGCGGATTTTGCAGGAAAAAGCAATTCTTGGGATTCAATAGATTAATCTGCAGTCTGTCAGAATAGCAATATGATATTACTTTGCATTAAAAGATAAGAGCTAAGTAATTTTTCACTTTTACTGAATCTGAGGCTTTAAAACTCAATATTAGTGTCAAATATATTTAAGGTCAAACATTAAACAAAATATTTCTGCTTAACAATTTCTTAACAAAATTGCACCTTTTCATTTAATTTTCTATTTACTGCAAATATGAATCTTTAAAAGAAAAATACATTTCCTAAAATACACTTTAATCTTCATCCAAACATAGGTCAATACTTTTGTTTAAAATGTATAATAGATTATTCCAAGTTCTACATAGCATTTTTGTTTTATTTTATTTGTGCTATTCTTAAACCTGTTTTCTCCCAGTACTTAAGGATCAGTGGGAAATGAATTAGACACAGTTCAGATGTTTGCTAAACTATGCTATGAAACCACACAATAAACTCCTCCTCGTAGTTTCTCTATTGTCATCCAAGTGAACTTTAACTTAGAAGGGCATTTTTTTTAGTCTTTCCATAACAAGGGCTTCCCTCTAATTTTAACACCTTCAAAATGACATCAGACAAGCACTGAAATCTGGGAGTTATGTTTGAAATATGCTGATTGAGAGCCTCTGAAAGCGTGTTTTGCGCTGTAAATCTGCCTCTGCAGAGGTTCAGTGTCATGTTTGAAGCTTACGAGGGAATGACTCACAGTCAAAACAGCAAGTTTAAAATGATTAAAAATAACCCTATCCTTATATGGTTCTAAACTGGGAAGTATTCACATCAAATGAGCCATTATCATTTTTCAAAAAATGGTAACAAGTATCCTTGCAGGTCCAGTTCCAGAAGAAAGGGCACGTTATTTAACTCTTCCTAGTAATCCTCAGCGATACTAAACCCCTGCAGTGAAGATCGAAAGGAAGGCGGCAAATTCATTTTCCCATCATACACACCACACACACTCAGTGCACATTTCTAAGCCTGTATCGTTGTAGAGGATATTGCAGTATCTCCATTAGTCGCTATATTGACATTGAAACAGATAGCCTCTGATCTCTGCCATCTGCCAACACTAAAATCCACCTACAGTACAGCACAAGTCCCTGCTGAGCGCAAAACAAGCAGCAGATGAGAAGAGCATTATATGATGACAGCGTTAAGCCTCTTTAAGGTTGAGAGAGCTGTTCATTTCTGAAATTACACAGTCAGGGCTTGGTGCAAATAGCTTTCCAAATGGGCCCTCTCATATATATACAGTATATATATTTAAGTGCATTGCTTATAGGCAGTCCCTGTAATAATGTCTCATTGATTGTTTGCTGTGAGTTTGTTGAGATTGTGATTGTTGAGGTTTTACCAAGGGTAACAAATTTAGCTTTTATGCCACTCTGAAGTTTACCGTCGTGAATTATAACAACAGCCCCTCAGTTTGATTCACAATTTTCTGGGTGTCTTCAGCTGAATGGAAAACATCTTATAGGGTTATGTATGTAACCCAGTTCCCTGGGAGGGGAACGAGATGCTGCGTCAGTTGCTGATGCAATGGGAACGCCTTCAGTGCGCGCCGGTGTCTGAAGCATGTGTAAATATAAAGATGAAATATAAAGACGTGCATGTGATAGACACTATTACCTGTGAATTGTCTGAAGGAAGATGTGCAAGCCCTGAAGTATGGTTACATAATGCAGTGTCTCATTCCCTTCGCAGGGAACCAGGTTGCATACTTAACCCTTAAACGTTCCCTTTCGAGGAACTCGATGCTGCATCTGTTGCTAACGCTATGGGAACACTAAAGTGCCTCTATTATGCTACTTTAAAGGCTATTTTAAAGGCTAATGTTGAGTTTGGAGTCTCCTACAACAAGTTTACATGTAATAAAAGTCATAAAACAGTTTCATTTTCTCATAATATGCATTGCACATCACCACATTGTTCAATGATTCTCAAACGACTCGTTGGATGAATTAGTCTCTCTAAATCCCTCCTTTCCGAGAGCTACTCTGCTCTGATTGGTCAGATGGCCCAGTCTGCTCTGATTGGTCAGATGACCCAGTCTGTTGTGATTGGTCTACTCTGCTCTGATTGGTCAGATGGCCCAGTCTGTTGTGATTGGTCTACTCTGCTCTGATTGGTCAGATGGTTCAGTCTGCTGTGATTGGTCTGGTCTGCTCTGATTGGTCAGATGGCCCAGTCTGCTGTGATTGGTCTACTCTGCTCTGATTGGTCAGATGGCCCAGTCTGCTGTGATTGGTCTGGTCTGCTCTGATTGGTCAGATGGCCCAGTCTGCTGTGATTGGTCTGGTCTGCTCTGATTGGTCAGATGGCCCAGTCTGCTGTGATTGGTCTACTCTGCACTGATTGGTCAGATGGCCCAGTCTGCTCTGATTGGTCAGATGGCCCAGTCTGTTGTGATTGGTCTGCTCTGTTCTGATTGGTCAGATGGCCCAGTCTGTTGTGATTGGTCTACTCTGCACTGATTGGTCAGATGGTTCAGTCTGTTGTGATTGGTCTACTCTGCTCTGATTGGTCAGATGGCCCAGTCTGCTGTGATTGGTCTACTCTGCTCTGATTGGTCAGATGGCCCAGTCTGTTGTGATTGGTCTACTCTGCTCTGATTGGTCAGATGGCCCAGTCTGTTGTGATTGGTCTACTCTGCACTCATTGGTCAGATGGCCCAGTCTGTTGTGATTGGTCTACTCTGCACTGATTGGTCAGATGGTTCAGTCTGTTGTGATTGGTCTACTCTGCTCTGATTGGTCACATGGCCAGTCTGCTGTGATTGGTCTGCTCTGCTCTGATTGGTCAGATGGCCCAGTCTGCTGTGATTGGTCTACTCTGCTCTGATTGGTCAGATGGCCCAGTCTGTTGTGATTGGTCTACTCTGCTCTGATTGGTCAGATGGCCCAGTCTGTTGTGATTGGTCTACTCTGCTCTGATTGGTCAGATGGCCCAGTCTGCTGTGATTGGTCTACTCTGCTCTGATTGGTCAGATGGTTCAGTCTGTTGCGATTAGTCTACTCTGCTCTGATTGGTCAGATGGCCCAGTCTGTTGTGATTGGTCTACTCTGCACTGATTGGTCAGATGGTTCAGTCTGTTGCGAATAGTCTACTCTGCTCTGATTGGTCAGACGGGCCAGTCTGTTGTGATTGGTCTACTCTGCACTGATTGGTCAGATGGCCCAGTCTGTTGTGATTGGTCTACTCTGCTCTGATTGGTCAGATGGCCCAGTCTGTTGTGATTGGTCTACTCTGCTCTGATTGGTCAGATGGCCCAGTCTGCTGTGATTGGTCTACTCTGCTCTGATTGGTCAGATGGTTCAGTCTGTTGCGATTAGTCTACTCTGCTCTGATTGGTCAGATGGCCCAGTCTGTTGTGATTGGTCTACTCTGCACTGATTGGTCAGATGGTTCAGTCTGTTGCGAATAGTCTACTCTGCTCTGATTGGTCAGACGGGCCAGTCTGTTGTGATTGGTCTACTCTGCACTGATTGGTCAGATGGCCCAGTCTGCTGTGATTGGTCTACCCCGCTCTGATTGGTCAGATGGTTCAGTCTGTTGCAAATAGTCTACTCTGCTCTGATTGGTCAGATGGCCCAGTCTGTTGTGATTGGTCTACTCTGCTCTGATTGGTCAGATGGCCCAGTCTACTGTGATTGGTCTACTCTGCTCTGATTGGTCAGATGGTTCAGTCTGTTGCAAATAGTCTACTCTGCTCTGATTGGTCAGACGGGCCAGTCTGTTGTGATTGGTCTACTCTGCACTGATTGGTCAGATGGCCCAGTCTGCTGTGATTGGTCTACTCTGCTCTGATTGGTCAGATGGCCCAGTCTGTTGTGATTGGTCTACTCTGCTCTGATTGGTCAGATGGCCCAGTCTGTTGTGATTGGTCTACTCTGCACTCATTGGTCAGATGGCCCAGTCTGTTGTGATTGGTCTACTCTGCACTGATTGGTCAGATGGTTCAGTCTGTTGTGATTGGTCTACTCTGCTCTGATTGGTCACATGGCCAGTCTGCTGTGATTGGTCTGCTCTGCTCTGATTGGTCAGATGGCCCAGTCTGCTGTGATTGGTCTACTCTGCTCTGATTGGTCAGATGGCCCAGTCTGTTGTGATTGGTCTACTCTGCTCTGATTGGTCAGATGGCCCAGTCTGTTGTGATTGGTCTACTCTGCTCTGATTGGTCAGATGGCCCAGTCTGCTGTGATTGGTCTACTCTGCTCTGATTGGTCAGATGGTTCAGTCTGTTGCGATTAGTCTACTCTGCTCTGATTGGTCAGATGGCCCAGTCTGTTGTGATTGGTCTACTCTGCACTGATTGGTCAGATGGTTCAGTCTGTTGCGAATAGTCTACTCTGCTCTGATTGGTCAGACGGGCCAGTCTGTTGTGATTGGTCTACTCTGCACTGATTGGTCAGATGGCCCAGTCTGTTGTGATTGGTCTACTCTGCTCTGATTGGTCAGATGGCCCAGTCTGTTGTGATTGGTCTACTCTGCTCTGATTGGTCAGATGGCCCAGTCTGCTGTGATTGGTCTACTCTGCTCTGATTGGTCAGATGGTTCAGTCTGTTGCGATTAGTCTACTCTGCTCTGATTGGTCAGATGGCCCAGTCTGTTGTGATTGGTCTACTCTGCACTGATTGGTCAGATGGTTCAGTCTGTTGCGAATAGTCTACTCTGCTCTGATTGGTCAGACGGGCCAGTCTGTTGTGATTGGTCTACTCTGCACTGATTGGTCAGATGGCCCAGTCTGCTGTGATTGGTCTACCCCGCTCTGATTGGTCAGATGGTTCAGTCTGTTGCAAATAGTCTACTCTGCTCTGATTGGTCAGATGGCCCAGTCTGTTGTGATTGGTCTACTCTGCTCTGATTGGTCAGATGGCCCAGTCTACTGTGATTGGTCTACTCTGCTCTGATTGGTCAGATGGTTCAGTCTGTTGCAAATAGTCTACTCTGCTCTGATTGGTCAGACGGGCCAGTCTGTTGTGATTGGTCTACTCTGCACTGATTGGTCAGATGGCCCAGTCTGCTGTGATTGGTCTACTCTGCTCTGATTGGTCAGATGGTTCAGTCTGTTGCAAATAGTCTACTCTGCTCTGATTGGTCAGATGGCCCAGTCTGCTGTGATTGGTCTACTCTGCTCTGATTGGTCAGATGGCCCAGTCTGTTGTGATTGGTCTACTCTACTCTGATTGGTCAGATGGCCCAGTCTACTGTGATTGGTCTACTCTGCTCTGATTGGTCAGATGGCCCAGTCTGCTGTGATTGGTCTACTCTGCTCTGATTGGTCAGATGGTTCAGTCTGTTGCGAATAGTCTACTCTGCTCTGATTGGTCAGACGGGCCAGTCTGTTGTGATTGGTCTACTCTGCACTGATTGGTCAGATGGCCCAGTCTGTTGTGATTGGTCTACTCTGCTCTGATTGGTCAGGTGGCCCAGTCTGCTGTGTTTGGTCTGCTCTGCTCTGATTGGTCAGATGGCCCAGTCTGCTGTGATTGGTCTACTCTGCTCTGATTGGTCAGATGGCCCAGTCTGTTGTGATTGGTCTCCTCTGCTCTGATTGGTCAGATGGCCCAGTCTGTTGTGATTGGTCTACTCTGCTCTGATTGGTCAGATGGTTCAGTCTGTTGTGATTGGTCTACTCTGCTCTGATTGGTCAGATGGCCAGTCTGCTGTGATTGGTCTGCTCTGCTCTGATTGGTCAGATGGCCCAGTCTGCTGTGATTGGTCTACTCTGATCTGATTGGTCAGATGGCCCAGTCTGTTGTGATTGGTCTACTCTGCTCTGATTGGTCAGATGGCCCAGTCTACTGTGATTGGTCTACTCTGCTCTGATTGGTCAGATGGCCCAGTCTGTTGTGATTGGTCTACTCTGCTCTGATTGGTCAGATGGCCCAGTCTGCTGTGATTGGTCTACTCTGCTCTGATTGGTCAGATGGTTCAGTCTGTTGCGATTAGTCTACTCTGCTCTGATTGGTCAGATGGCCCAGTCTGTTGTGATTGGTCTACTCTGCACTGATTGGTCAGATGGCCCAGTCTGTTGTGATTGGTCTACTCTGCACTGATTGGTCAGATGGCTCAGTCTGCTGTGATTGGTCTACTCTGCTCTGATTGGTCAGATGGCCCAGTCTGCTGTGATTGGTCTACTCTGCTCTGATTGGTCAGATGGCCCAGTCTGTTGTGATTGGTCTCCTCTGCTCTGATTGGTCAGATGGCCCAGTCTGTTGTGATTGGTCTACTCTGCTCTGATTGGTATGATGGTTCAGTCTGTTGTGATTGGTCTACTCTGCTCTGATTGGTCAGATGGCCAGTCTGCTGTGATTGGTCTGCTCTGCTCTGATTGGTCAGATGGCCCAGTCTGCTGTGATTGGTCTACTCTGCTCTGATTGGTCAGATGGCCCAGTCTGTTGTGATTGGTCTACTCTGCTCTGATTGGTCAGATGGCCCAGTCTACTGTGATTGGTCTACTCTGCACTGATTGGTCAGATGGCCCAGTCTGCTGTGATTGGTCTACTCTGCTCTGATTGGTCAGATGGCCCAGTCTGCTGTGATTGGTCTACTCTGCTCTGATTGGTCAGATGGCCCAGTCTGTTGTGATTGGTCTACTCTGCTCTGATTGGTCAGATGGCCCAGTCTGCTGTGATTTTTCTACTCTGCTCTGATTGGTCAGATGGCCCAGTCTGTTGTGATTGGTCTACTCTGCTCTGATTGGTCAGATGGCCCAGTCTGCTGTGATTGGTCTACTCTGCTCTGATTGGTCAGATGGTTCAGTCTGTTGCGAATAGTCTACTCTGCTCTGATTGGTCAGACGGGCCAGTCTGCTGTGATTGGTCTACTCTGCACTGTTTGGTCATACGGCCCAGTCTGTTATGATTGGTCTACTCTGCTCTGATTGGTCAGATCACCCAGTCTGTTGTGATTGGTCTACTCTGCTCTGATTGGTCAGATGGTTTAGTCTGTTGTGATTGGTCTACTGTGCTCTGATTGGTCAGATGGCCCAGTCTGCTGTGATTGGTCTACTTTGCTCTGATTGGTTAGATGGTTCAGTCTGTTGTGTTAGGTTTGCTCTGCTCTGATTGGTCAGATTGCCCAGTCTGCGGTGTGTACAGTGCCTATCGGAAGTGAAATTACCATAACTGAACGTCAGCTCTGTTCGGAGGCTTCCTACAGCTCAGCGATTGAACTTACCTCCATTGAAGGACGACTTGAGCAGGACATTTCTCTGTTTAAGATAACGTTATGAGATGTTTCAGCTGTAATTTCTCACTATCAGCTCTGACAAGTGTAAGTCCATCAACCAACCAATGTGTATATTTCATATTGATTGCAGAGTGTGGGAACTGTATCAATAACAGTGCACACTTTAGCCCAGCACTAATGTGAATGACTGATGTAACATTAAAGTTTGTAAAACAAATCTGGCTCCATCCTTTATCTTTACTCAAAGTAGTAAGAAAGACAGACAATCTGCATTAATAGACACAGTTTTTGGTATTAGTGGCCCAGAGTGTATGGTGTATGGGTATTATACAAATGAATCTTCTAGTGTCGTAAAACCGTAAAGCAGTTGGATGCGAAACAAAAACGACTTGTAAAAGCGGTTCAGAGTCGAATCTTTCTTTAGGGAGACAATAACTTTATTTATCATGCACTTCCGACTTTACATCTTTGCAGAACGTTTACATTGACAGACAGCTATATTACACACTGCATGAATATTCGAAAAACCATAATAGGGGCACTTTAATATCCACTACGCCATACTGAAATAAATGCCTGCACTCAAGCTGTGATAGAGTTTTCGTTTTGTTTTAGTTTTCCATTTGCCAATGCGCTTACTGACTATGTGTAAGAGCTTCAGTGTATAGAGGAGTAAACACTCCTGCTCATGATAAAGCCTAATTTTCTAGAGCCCATGGGAGCAGAGCTAGCAAGGCAAACTGTAGCCATAGCCTCGACCATGTCCAACTTACATCTTCTACAGAAAGAGAGTAAAAAGACCATTTAAGTGGGTTGTCATTCACATACCTCGACATCATAAAGCTCTTAGAAAGCAACCCAAGCTGGTGGCATGCAGTCATACATGCACTTCAACCTCTAGTTTTCAAACTAGAGGAAGGACGACAGATTAGGAAGATGGACACCATGGAGATCACTAAAGCGGCTCGACCACTACAACCCTGCTTATCCTCGCAGTCTACCAGGTACCGAGGTGACCACTCTTACTCTAGTCTTTTTCTTTTTAAAAAGAAAAACTGGAAGAGTTTACCTTCTCTGAAATACTTTGCCACAGAGAACCCACAGAGAGAGAGTGGGTCTCATATAATGTCACCGCATCGTTCAGTCTACGATGGTTCAGAAAAGATGTCCATTCTGTAAAGCTCTATAACTCTTAGGCTGATGGTTGCTACTTGCTGCTGGTCTCAGAGCTCTTTATATCTTTGGGAGAGCTTGCTAAATATGGTCCGCTTATGAAGTCTGTCTCCTTCCAAGCAGACCTTTTTAGGGAAGCAGATCGATGTACTTAAAGGTGGGTTGCGTCTAGCATATGGGGTGGTGATGGCGCAGTGGATCAGACACATGCCTTTGGTGTGAGAGACCCGGGTTCGAATCCACTGTGAGACACCGATGTGTCCCTGAATAAGACACTTTACCCCTAGTTGGTCCAGAGGCGTGCGACCTCTGAAATGTAAGTTGCTTTGGATAAAAGCGTCAGCTAAATATGTAAATGTAGCATGGGAACAATACCTAGTGTCTTCTCAACATAGCCACTTATACCTCCTCATGGATCGTCAGGAGTCCTGATCCAACACCCACCACCCCTATGGGAAGCACCATGTGCCTCTAGCATTAGACAAAACAGGCAAGAGAATGGATTGCAAATTATGGTTTTCCATGGTTTCAAACCCTTGTTTGCACAATCTCTCTTTTTTCAGCTCTTTCTTTCCTCAGGAGAGCTCACTCAATTCCCTACTAGAGGCTTGAGAAAAAACCCCTTCAACAACCTCTTGTGCCCCAACTCCCTCACAGCTTGAGATCCTCAGACCTGCTAGCCAGAAAGACCTCTCTAAGGTCCTGCCTAGGCCTCCTCGGGGTGTGCCGCCTCGGGCTGCCACGCTCACCTTCTGACCCTCACACCAGGAACTGGTCCCAAGCTGTGGGTCAGAGGGATCTACAGGTGATGACGGATCCTGGATGCAGTGAGGGATGAAATTTGGGAATGCCACAGACTTAACTTTCACGTCTCTAAACCTCTCGACCACTGAGCAGATGCTGCTCCGTGTCAACATTAGCAGCCATAGATTGGCCGATGGCATGGACTGTCTGCATTGTGGCATGGAGAGCAAGCTCTTTCCATGACTGTCTCAGGTGTCAATCCCTCACTTTGACCCAGGTCCTTGAGAACGTCGGCCCGGAACGACTGCAACACTGCCATTGTGGTTTGACCCAAAGTGGTCTGACACGGCTTGGATGGCAAGACCGGAGCCTTCAGTGAAGACACTGTACTCGGGGAGAGGTAGCTCAAAAGCGCCTCTTATACCTTGGGCATCTTCTCATATCCATGCTCTAGCCCTAGCGCATACAAATAATTAGATGGTGAACTAGAGAGACCAGTGCGAGACGACAACTCATCATGGAAATTGAGAAGTCTTAAAGGTCACATGTTATGCCCCTTTTCACAAGATGTAATATAAATCTATAGTGTCCCCAGAATGTGTCAGTGATATTTCAGCTCAAAATACCCCCCAGATCATCCCCGTTCAGACGACAGCCGATCCTTTACACGAGCTTCGGATACTCCTGGAATAACAAAACAAGCGAATCTCACTCATCCAAAATCTCAGAAACAACCAGTAACGGAGTGCAGCCTCACAGAGAGACTCAGGAAGAGTTTAACTTTTAGATGCACCTGGACATATCTGAATGGTTAGTGGATACATTTATGTAGTTGTGGAGTTATGTTGATTCATCTCATCGACTTTAACTTTCACACACGTTGACAGTTCCCTGAGGTCTTTATAAGACATCTGTTACATGTTTTGGTCAATAGTGTTCAGTGCTCGTCTGTGCTCAATGACAGAACAGTTGCATACTTTGCTCAAACTTTTGCCATTGTGTTAGAACTGGTCACTTTTGTCGCTTGCGAAACCAAATGGCGGCTGGTGTGTGTGTAAACGTGCAGATTAAGGGCCGGTAATTTTATTATAAGATCCCCTCCCTACGTCAAAAAGGGAGCGAAATCGTATCGGCTTATATTTTGACATGCTTGCACAGAAAGGCTCACCAAAACAAAGTTACTAAGTTGTCACTTTTCATGTTTTCTGGGTTGGTAGATGCACCGGGGACCCGATTATTATCAGCATAATATCATAATATCAGTGATCACATGACTGCCTCGACCAATGAATTGGTGTGTATTTACATGTGTTCCCATAGTGTTTGAAACTAATATAACAGCGAGGTCTAGGGAACTAGTCTTTTTACATAATTTTTTTTTGTTTGTTTTTTTAACAAGTGAATGGTATGTGCCAGTGATAATATTGCTGCAACAATGCTAGAGTGTTGTGGGTGGTTTCAAGAGCTTTGTTTTCTGCTTGAAAGGATGTTCTGTGTGGGTTTTAGCATGTTTCTATGCCGTCACACTGTACATTTGAAATACATTTGTTAGTGCACATCTTTTTTTCACAAATAAATAAAGACAAGAAAATAAAAATGCTTCAACATCCTTATTTTTTGAAGGCTTGTGCCCCATTTCATATTACAGCATAAACAAACCTGGCTACGTCATACAAAGGTAAACTACCAGATATTTTAAGAGACTTCTGGATCTTGTAAAGCACCTCTATCTTTCTGTTCACAGTGCAGTTGATTCCAGCTTGGTTAAAGACCATGATTTGGCCTAGCTCTGCTGAGTTGGAGCCAGTGAGCTGGAAGAGGAGAGCATTGGGCTGAGGCTCCTGCCCCTGGCACTGACGCACACGGCCTCACCTGGGTCTCTTATGAGACATCCAGCCTCAGCACAAGCTCCTGAGGTCTGCGTGCAGTTTTACACAGAGACACTGTGTGCTGCTCTCAAAATGCCATACGTACAGTTGTGTGCTTTGACCTAATGCAACTGAGAAATGTTTCCATGTCAGAACGCTTATATAGTAGATTGTGACATGATTCGTGTCGTTTATCTTTACCTTTGGCTTTGTGGGATGCTGGATTCCAGTGCATAAAACAGTTAAATGCCAATATTAAGGGTCTAAGCACAGACTGCACTATTGTTTTCCTAAGGATTATTTTGGTAACACTTCACAACAAGGTTAATTTGTTAACATTAGTTATTAACTAACATGAACAAAAAATGAGCAATACATTTTTTAAGGTATGTATTAATCTTTGTTAATGTTAGTTAATAAAAATGCAGCTGTTCATTGTTTGTTCATGTTAGTTCGCAGAGCATTAACTAATGTTAACTAATAAAACCTTTGATTTTAATAATAGTAAATGTTGAAATTAATATTAACTAAGATTAAGTAAAGCTGTAAAAGTAGTGCTCATTCTTATTTCATGTTAACTAAGGTATTTAACTAA